>NW_027069889.1:434764-514764 GCF_002906115.3 Quercus suber
TAATCATTTTTATAATAAAAATTGTTTTCTTCAATGTAAAATATCACCAATTTTTGTGTTTCTTCTTAAATAAAAATTGCAAATTTCGAATTCTTAAAGGATGAATTAATCTTAAATTTGGGAATTTCAACATTTCATTATAATGCATCATTCAAATGGGTGTATAAATGGTCATTTTGAGTCTAGAAGACCAGACTCATTAAAGACAGATCTAATCATTTTTATAATAAAAAATGTTTTCTTCAATGTAAAATATCACCAATTTTTGTGTTTCTTCTTAAATAAAAATTGCAAATTTCAAATTCTTAAAGAATGAATTAATCTTAAATTTGAGAATTTCAATATGTCATTATAATGCATCATTCAAATGGGTGTATAATGGGTGTCTAACAGCTTCCCAGTCTATAACTTAGCCCCCAAATCTAGATTTTGGTTCGTAAGATAGTGTGTTATCCTTTATTTTTTTAAGATTGTAATCTTGGAAACAAAGTGAAAGCTCAAAATTATGTGAAAACACAAGAGCTATTTAGACCCCCAAATTAAAACTTATGGCTCGATTGATTTTTCTCTAACTTAAACTAAGTGTGGAATAGAGTACATGCGAGCGAACAAACAATAAAACTACTCTAAGCCATATTCATCAACTCACAGCAGTAAAATGAAAGCTAAAAGAGTAGGAAAGAAGAATGCAAACACAAGATAACACGCCGATGTGTTATCGAAAAGGAAATCAAAGTACTCGGCAAAAAACCTCTCCCCCGCCCTCCAAGCAGTAAATCAATCCACTACAGAATAATTTGGAGTACACGAATAACAAAAGACCTTCCAAGCCTAGTCTACCCCATGTACTCGAGCCTTCCAAGCTCCTACTACCAATTGACTTCGCCAAGCCTTGTCTTCTCTAGCTCTCCATATCACATAATTTAGTATGACGGCATCCACCAAACAAATGACTTCTTCTAATGCTTCCCAGCAGCACCAAAACCTCACTTTACACTTAGATTGGGTGTGGTAAGTGTTTAGGCTATCAACCTTTCAAGGATTCGGAAATGGAGAGGTAGGAGTTGAGGAAAACCATAATGGATTGTGTAGAGAATTATGGGTATGACAATCTCTCACTCTCAAGGGTTGTGGCTAGGGTTTTCTCTTTGAAATCACTCCCCTCAAAATGTCAGTAATGACGGTATATGTAGTGTAGGTAGAGACAGGGTGTATCAGATATGACAAAATAGCAAAACAAAATATTTCGCGGGTATCTCGCGGGAAGGCCTGACCCGCGAGACACTCGCAAAAACTAGCTGTCACTATCTATCATGACTCTTCGCATTCCAGTCATGTGCTGAGCATATGCTTCACTTCGTAGGAAGGCTACTCGCAAGCTACCCACGAAAACATCTTTGGTCTTCAATTTTCCTTGAGTATTCACACTCTCTCTCACACACACGGCCCTTACAAAAAAATCCCACATAAAATATAGGGTACATAAGATTGAATATAATTACAATCAAATTTGGCATGGAATTAAAGCCAACACAAAATAGTTGTAAATCACGACTTTACACAAAGCTTTGTAATCTTTTACTAGATTGTAATCTAGGAAATGAAGCTATGTATATTTCATTTGATCAAATTGTAATTCATTTAAATTAATAAGAGGTTGTATTATTCAAGTATGTACTTTGTATATTCTTTTCTTTTCTTTTTTTTTTTAACAAAAAAAAAAATAAGTGGCGACTACACATATAATCTTGAAGAGAGAAGGTGTCGATGCCTTACCCCTTTTCTGAGAGCACCCTTAGGAGTTTTATCCCAATCTCTCATAGGCCCTAAGCCTCCAAGTGATATTGTCATTGGGGAATGTAGGCTTGAGTCATATGGGGTACAAAATGAGGTGTCTACGGTTGCCCTTCTATTGATTCGTAAGCTTCGCTAACGGAGTCTAAAGGAAAAGAGACAAACCATTTTGTTTCGATGTACAGCTCGAGCCCAACCCATGCACATGACAAACAACATGCATACATAGGGTGGTGTGTAACTCTGTAGAGTCATGCGGGATTTGTATGTCCAAACTCCCACAGGTGCGGCTCGGGAAATGAGTAGCTAAAGGCTCGCTATCCAAGAGCCTAGTTTGCCAATTGTTAAGCAAATAGCAAGTGACCCACTATCCTAGATTCACTAAAAAAGAAAAATATACATGGCATATGGGATTACCCACAGTCTACAAACATCATTGAATCAAACTAGGGTGCTCTTACGAACTAGAAAAGGAATGTATCTAGGGTGTCAGTTTGTGACTCTTGCCTCAAACTTTCTAGGTGGCTTTTGCCTCAATCTCAATCTTGGCTGGGTTTTGGGTGGCTTTAGCCTCAAAATCTTGATTTTAATCTTATTTTCTCTTTCAGCGATAAGCTTGTTCTTGTGCTTTTCTCACTCCAGGAGCAAGGGTGAACCTGAGGACCATTGACTCTCACTTTGATCACCTTACTATTGACTCAACGAGTTTCTCTCTCTCTCTTCTCTTCATTCATGATTCCAATCTCCTATTTTCTAACAAAATGTGATCTATAAATTTTTTGGCTGCCTTAGGCTAGGATCTAACTTGTAGCTTCTCCAGCCAAGGAGGCGGAAGATATAATTTCAACTCAAACTTTTCTGCTTTTGGAGGGTACCAGCTTGAGGGCCTTTTACCTTGCTAAGAGGGTGGCAAGATAACTTGTCACCTCATCCGTTTCGATGGATCCTCCATCCTTCCTTTGGTCTCCCATCAGTATGGTCAACGCTGAGTACCAAAGCTGGAGAGGTGGCATCCTTTATACCAACCATCTTCTTGAGGACAAGGCCTATGATTCCTTTAGCTAGAGTTTGCTTATTCGTCTCTTTAAGCTATGGTATGAAGTTTAGACACTACATTTTGTGCCCCTTACGACTCAGGCCCCCATTCCCCAATGAAGCCTAAACTTTAAGGCCCAAGCCCAGTTTAGAGCCCAATTAGATATCAAATTGATTTGACGATTGTTAAAATGGAAAATATAACCTTTTAATGAGCAAAAATATATTTTTGGAAATAAAATAACCAAAGTGGCCTTCGCCCCGCATATGTGGGTAGCAACCTACATACGTGGGCCAAAGCATGCATATGCAAGCACAATCCTGTGTACGCAGCTAGGGTTTTAGAGACATAAAAAAAGACAAGTTTTCAGCAATAATGACTGAGGTTTGGAATGAATCCCACATCATCTAGGAGCAATTCCAAACCCCTTTTTTTCCACTATGTAAAGCCTTACACGGTATGTTTTCAAAACAAACAGAAATCCCACGGGAAAAATACAAGATTCACTAGAAAATAGTGAATCACAAGGGAATTTTTCACAAAATACCCTCAAGTCAATTTTGTTTTATTGGGACCTTTTCTGGCCCCAATCCTTTTAGTTTAACGTTGCTAATCACATCTTTATTGAATTGTGATAGATTTTACTGAGGGGAATGGTCAAAATTAGCTTATAAAGCTTCTCATTTGAGGTATTAAGTCTAACTCTTTCTTTTCATTCCTTTTTCTTTTTAGTCTTTCTTTTCAGTTTAATCTTGTTTGTTTGCTTTATTTAAGCTTATATATGTTTGTTTAGGTTAGTTTTATAGTTTTCTTTATATCCTGAGCATGTTTGGTTGTTAAAATTAGGGTTTTTATTTGTGCTCTATTTTTCTACTTTGTTGTTTCTGGGTTAGGGTTTTAAGCAAAGCTATGCACACATGCCTTATGCATTTGTATATAGGCCTCCTCCGACATATGTAGGTTCGTAGCTTGCATACGCAGCCTTATGCTTCTGTCTCATTTTATTTTCTTATCTCACATGTTCTTGTTTAAGTTTCTTTTTATGTATATGTGTATCTGATGCCTATGTTTCACATGTTTTATTGTTATTTACCATTGGTATGCTAGACTAGGGTTTCATCTCTTGTTTCTTAGCTTGATACCATGAACATGCATTCACATGCCTATGCACGATGCCATAGTTGCAAAGTTGTTGCAAGGTGAGTAAAGGTAATTCATACATTCACATTCATATGCATATATGTTGTTATGTTTTGTTTGATGAATATTTACATGTGTTGTTGTGTTGCGTTTTGTGTTTAATTGATAATTGATGTACTTGCTGCCATGATCAAGTTGCTGCCTTATATATGACATGATAGGGTTTTCACATGTTAGATGAATGCTAGGGTTGTATATGTGTGGTTTGGTTTCTTATGCTTTATGGATGGATATGTATGTTTTTTGGGATGATGGTACCATGTTGTATGCTCAGATGTATGCTAGAGTGTGTTTGATTTTAGGACATAAATGTTGAACATGATTTTATCGAGTTTAAGACGTAAGACACAATGATAGGAGGCCAACCTTAGGGTTGGGCGGTCTTGGGTGCCTAACACCTTCCCAAGAACGTACCTAAACTTGAACCCATATCTCTGTTAGTAAGATCAATGGTCCTTCCTCGAAAGGACGCTATATTCATGGTTCCTAGGCTATTGCAAAACTAGGTGGTGACTCCTCCGTGGTGTCCACATAAAGCACAAACCCTTTTTTCTTTCCATTCTTGCATACTTTATCTCTTGTGTGCTAACATCAAAATGTATAGGATGAGCTTAATCAGCCTCAGGCCTGTGTTACCCCAATTACTGGGAACCTTCTCGACCCACCTACTCTAGCTTGGTCGGTCTATACTTATGGGAGAGATAGGGTCACTATAGAGCGTTGTCTCACCTGTAACACCAATATTATGGGCTATCATTTCCCTTAGGAGGCCCAAATCTTCCGGAGTTCATCCCACCAACTCACAATTGGTGCCATTGCCTATAATGGGCTTTGAGTATGTTAAACATTTCCTACCAATCCACTATGGGGTCCACCTAGGTCCTCAGTTGGAATCATAGCCCGCCGAGTTGTGAGTAACCTACTTATCAATCCCTTTAGCCTTAGGGAGCCTACCCACACTAGAGAGATCCTAGACCCTATCGCAAGGATACCCTTTATATCTCTTGTTTGTTCAACCATATATCATATGTTCACCTAATTCTAAAGAACAAATAAAAGATGTAAAAATGGAAGAGTTGACCCTAAAGTTATGGTATACCCTAATATGTTTTGGGATAAGAGTCTTGTCCCTAAATCCAAAGGTATATCTTAACTTGAAAGGTCATAAGACCATAGCCTAATTGCTATCATAGGCCCAAGTGGAAAAGCCCTTTTGAAAAAGAGGACTTTAGGCCTATGGTAACAAATATGCTATGGACTTAGCATCCGAAATCATACAAAGCCAATATGAACTTCCTTAATCTTGGGCCTCCTTGTTGTATGCCTAGGCCAAAATGATGAAAACTTCCTAGACTTTGAGATGAAGGCTACAACATATTCTAGCTAAAGGGCTACTTAAAAAAAAAAAAATGAAATGATGAATAAAAATGAAAAGCCTAAAGGTGATGAATACATTGTAAGCCCATGTTTTAGACAAAGGGTTTAAAATTTCTAAGTGCATTCTAATGAAAGCCATGAAAGTAAGATGAGAGCTTTATTGTAAATGGACCTCAGCCCAATGAAACAAGGGGCAAAAATCCATGAAAGGGAAGCGAGTGATATTATATGGGCCTTCATTAAAAAGAACTTAAAAATTTGTAGGGACATCTAAAAAGTTAAAAAACCTTTAATTGGGACATGAACTTAATGAAAATGGGGCTTCTTTTCAGTCATCATTACACTGTCAAAGTCAAGAAAACACGTCCCCACTCCCATTTGGATTCAAGAGAAAGGAAAGTTCTTGATTAAGATTGAGGACACATACCAAGAAAAGGAAGAGGCCCCTTAAGAAACAATGACTACCTCCGTGGAAGACACAATGGCACAAAAGATCCTTAAGGCTTTAGATGAACATGGGAGACCTTAAGAAAATGGGAGGGCGACTCACTAGGTTGGAGGAATCTAAGATCAAGAAGCCTTAACATGTGGAAATCCATGATGATGAGGAGGAAGTGGAAGAATGGGATGAAAAGACAAAGCGAAATATGAAAGGAACAACAATTTGAGAAGCTCACTGCAGAAACCATAGCTATGAGGGAAAAATGGAGAAAATACAACCCGCCTCGCAAGGCACAAAGGATGGATGATTACCTCTATAACATGGGGGGAGTGAGTTCAAAGGCTTCTATTGCATTGCCTCCCAAGTTCAAGATTTCTGATGCGGAAAAGTTTGATGGGACTGGAGATCCGAACCAACACGTAAGAAGATACCTAAGCATCACTAAAATGAAGGGGCTAGATGAGAAGCAAACATTTCATGCACTTCCCCTTGCACTTACGGGAGTTGCATCAAGGTAGTACTATAGCCTTGATCCAAGCAAAACTAAGGTGTAGAATGAACTAGGGAGTTGTTTGTGGACCAATTCATCTTCAACACCATGATTGATGACTCTAAGGGATTTGGAGACTACCAAACAAGGTGTAGGGAGACATTTTCTAAATACATGACTAGATGGAAGACCAAGGCGTCTAGAATGGTTAATAGGCCAAATGAGAAGGACCAAATCAACATGATCATCAAGAACTTGCTTCTGGCTTATAATAGTAGGATTTTGTCATCGTGTATTAGCTCAGTTGGAGAACTATGTGATTATGGGACAAGAATTGAAGACACTATCAACAATGGACAATTAGAGAGAGGTGAAAGTAAGCCTTCAACCAAGAAAACATATGGAGGGGAAGCAACCACCACTAAAGCACCCAATCCTACAAATGTGAGCGCCATCATACTCCAACAAACACTAGCCTACCCAAAGAAAGTTCACCGAGAATTCTCCGACCTAGGAATGACCCTCACCTAAGCATATGAAAACCTATCTTCCAAAGGCTTCATCAAACCTTTAGACCCTACACCCATGCCTAATCCCATACCTTCCACTTGGAACCTCAATGAATATTGCCACTACCACCAAAAATTTGGCCACAAAACCAACAATTGCTTCTGCCTCAAACATAAAATACAAAACCTTATAAACAATGGAACCCTCCCAAATCCCAACATTATCACCAAACATAACATTGGAAAGAACCCTATGTCCGATTACCATAGGGCTCCTCCTCCATATCAAATGTTAGGATTAATGCCCTTAAATCCTATTGTATGATGCTATGTATGACATTATGTATGACTTAATGTTGTGATTAATAAAGTTGTTTTATTATTATCTGAAATAATGGTAACAAGAATATTTGGACATTATCATATAGTCCATGAGATGCATAGTATGTGATTTATGTGATTTAGTCACAGAAGATATAAGTCACAAGTTCTTTGTAAACTCAGAATTTTAGTTCGTAGTCGGTGATGAAATTGGGCATTTCATCTGCGAAGACTATAACATATCAACTAAGATGATTTGTCTTGATCATGGAAATGGAGACTTCTAGTTGATGTGTTAATATGTTTTAAGAGTTAAGACATATTGAACTGGACCACTGTGAGATTTATTATTCTCCTAACGACTGTCAATTGAAAAATAAATCTCACAACTTATATTTGCATGAACTCTTAATCCTGAGAGAATAATGGACCTAATCATGAAGTGTAGGTTGCTTTGATATATCAGGAGTGAGATCTAAAGTAACGATCAAAACCTCAGTATGTTGGGCAACCACATTTCGTGTTGATGGAACATATATTCTCAAGATGGAATTCATAGTCTCTTAACAGAGATATAAATATTCCCTTGAGATAAGTTTAATGGGTTTAGTTATTCAGAGAGTTAGGCCTAACCACTTTGGTAAGAAATTACTAAAGTATATATTTATGAAATTGGATTTCATAAATATATAATGAATAACTTAAAAGAATTAAACCGGGTACTCAAGGATTAAGACATAGTAATCTTCAAAGTGACAGTCTATATTTATGACTTTGAATTACTACGAATATTTTATGAAGGGGTTGCATGTATAATAAAGTTTTGGGATATAATTTATTAATAAGGCCTAGAGTGCAATTATATTTATATAGTGGTATTAAATATAATTAATGGTAACCTTGGACTTGTCAAGAGTTAACAGAAAAGCCCAAGGCCCATTGGAGCTAATGTCTTATTGGTCCTTTTGGTCCCACTCCAAGCCACACATTAAAGCCCAATTGGAAAGGCCCAATAGGCCGGCCCAATTAGATAATCAGTTATATATAAAGCGAGAGACATACAGAATTTTTATTAGAGAAAAAGTGAGACACCATTGTGAAGTGATGTGTATGTGCGAGTGAAACCACTCAATTATTCTCCCTTGGAAATTGATTGAGAGACCACACTTCTTGGGCGTAAAGTGGAATTGGAGTGAAGATTGAAAGTGTTCCCAAGGACTTATAATCTTTTGTTTTGAATTTCACCACACCAAGGTACGCTAATTCTAAAATTTACATAATGCAAGTTATCAATCATGAATGAAATAGATCTTTGTTTATTGCTTCCGCTATGTGTTTTGTATGAGATACAAAACCAGGTTTAACCAACACAAAATTGGGTGCAAATAGATGAGATTGAATGGGATTGCTTAAAGTTGATAGAAACTACAAATGTCAATATCAATATCGTGGAAATCCAAGAAATATGGAATGAAGAAGATGAAGTCTTAAAGGAAGTGGTAGCGATGTGGGGAATACTTCCCAAAGGTGTGATGGAATTAAAGAAAAGGGACTTGGAGGACAATGTAGCAAATATCACTAGGAGTGGAAAGCATTACAAACTATCCTTTTTGGATAATGGTCATCCTGGTAGAGATTTAGGGGAAGGGTCTAAGCCCACAAAACCTAAAGGAAAAGAAGACAAAGAAAAAGAAGATAAGGTCTTAATGCAATTAAAGAAAAACCAAGCTCATATGTCCATATGGGGCTTACTCATGGCCTCTCAAAAGTATCATAAGGCTTTCTTGGACACCATGAATGGGAAAGAAGTAACTATAGGAATTACACCACAAGAAGTTTTGTCCCTCATGGGAATCGAGGGTTCCCTCACACCCCTTCCTTGCCTTTTTCGATGCAGATATCCCTCCTGAAGGAGCTACTCACACTAGACCCTTGCAATTCACCATTGAATGCATAGGTGCCAAGGTTCCAATGGTACTTATTGACAATGGGTCTGCCCTTACTATTGACCTAGATATGGAGACTATTATCCCTTCTCCCTTGACTGTAATGGCATATGACAACACTTTAAGAAAGGTCATGGGTATTTTCAAGGCTCCTTGCGAGATTGGGCCAACTAAAACCATTATGGAGTTTCATGTCATGGACATCACCCCAATTTACAACCTTCTCTTGGGGTGAGCTTGGCTTCACCCCGATGGGGCAATCCCCTCCTCACTGAACCAAAAGATGAAAATCTCATGAAAAGGAGGGATTGCCTTAGTGCTTGGAGATGGTGAAATTCTAGCACCGGTTTGTGGACTCGAGGAAGGAGGAAGTGAGCTTCAAATAAGTGGCTTTGAGTTCGTAAACATGGCTGACTATAGGTTGAAGGATGAAAGGTATACTACCGACTTATTCCCATATTGTAGCCATAAGGTGATTGCAATGATGAAGATCATGGGATACATGCCTGGTATAGGCCTTGGAAAAGAAGGAAAAGGGGTAGTCGAGTTCTCTAATGTCAAGACCCAAGTGACTAGGAAAGGTTTAGGATTCTTTGAAGGCTGTGACGGAATCAAGAAAAACCTTAGCACTCTGAACGAGAAATTCATGAAGGAAGGGGAAAACTTCTCTTATTGTGGCTTCCCTGAACCTTGGGTAGGTAAGGATGGAAAGGTGTATCCGGGTTGGGAAATGTTATTTAATGAAAAGATCACCTTTAAGGAGAAGCCTACTGTGGTGATTAAAGAGATACAAGAAGAGGTTGATTGGGTGAACTACATGGATGTTGAAGCAATGAAGACCATGATGAAGACAAGTGGGGATGTGTTTGCCATCACTAATAAAGAGCCAAGTGATCCTTCCAAATTCATCACGCCTGCTTTGGGCCCATTAATAATTAGACTTGGGTTGGGCTTTTAGAAAACATGGGGAAAAAGTTTTGTAATGCAAGTTTCAATGTACTTTTCAATTTTTTTCAATAAGATGAATTCTGATTTGGCTTACTTTGATGTGTCCCATAACATTGAAATTCTGCACTTAAATGATTGAAATGAATTTAAAAATAAAATTAATAAACAATTGGAAAAGAAAATTGAACCTATGGAACCAACTCTTGAAACTATTAATTTGGGCAATAATGAGAATCCATGCTTAATTAAAATTGTCTTAACTCTAAATGAAAAAGAAAGAAAATATCTTCAAGAGCTCTTCACAGAATTTCAGGAGGTGTTTGCATGGCCCTATAAAGATATGCCCGGAATTGACCCTGACATAGCTCAACATCACATTGATACTCATGATCACATGGTACCTATCAAATAAAATTTGAGAAGAATGAGGACCGAATGGCTCTTAAAAATCAAGGAGGAAGTCACTAAGCAATTAAAGGCAGGGTTTATCAAACCCATACACCAAGCCGAATGGGTAGCCAATGTCGTGCTCGTACCTAAGAAGGATGGGAAGGTGAGGATGTGTGTGGATTTTAGGGACTTGAACAAGGCATGTCATAAGGATGACTTTCCTCTCCCTCACATTGATGTCTTAGTGGATAAAATAGAGGGAAGTGCCTTGACATCTTTCATGGATGGTTTCTCAGGGTACAACCAAATCAAGATGGCTCCTAAAGATATGACCAAAACCATTTTCACTACCAAATGGGGAATCTATTGTTACACGGTGATATCGTTTGGCCTCAAGAATGCAAGACAACCTACCAAAGGATGGCTACAACCTTGTTACATGATATGATGCATAATGAGGTGGAGGTGTATATCGATGATATGATAATGAAATCCAAGGATAAAGAAAGCCACACCGTAAACTTGAGGAAGTTCTTCGAGAGGATTAAAGAGTATAGGCTAAGATTGAACCCCCAAAAGTGTACCTTCAGAGTAAGTGCCAGAAAATTGCTAGGCATCCTAGTGAGTGATAGAGGGATAGAAGTTGACCCATCCAAGATCAAAGTCATATTAGAGATGCCTTCACCCAAAAGTGAGAAAAAGATAAGGGGTTTCTTGGGTCGATTACAATACATTAGTCAATTCATTGCCAAGCTCACCTCCAGTTGTGAGCCCATCTTTAAACTCCTAAGGAGGAGTGAACCACATACATGGAATAATGAGTGCCAAAAAGCCTTTGAACTTATCAAGGAATATCTCCTCCACCCACCTGTCCTAATGCCTCCAATACATGGAAAACCCTTACTCTTATACCTTTCTATCATAGGGGATACGGTTGGAAGTATGCCTGCACAAGAAGATGATGACAAGAATGAAAGGGTCATATACTACTTGAGTAAGAGGTTCCATGATTACGGAACTAGGTACACTCCCGTAAAAAAGTAATGCTTTGCACTTGTTTGGGCTGTATAGAAGTTGAGACATATCATCTTACCTTTCCAAATATGGGTGGTGGCAACAATGGACCCATTGAAGTATCTCTTTGAGAAGCCAACTTTGAGTGGAAGATTGTTAAGATGGTTGATCTTATTAGCAAAATTAGATTAAATGTATGAGGCTAGAAAAACTATCAAATGGAGCACCGTGTCAGATTTTGTACCGAGAATCCTATAGAGGTGGAAGATGGTAAAGAAGACTTTCTAGATGAGGAAATTTTGGATGTTGAGTTAGGGACATGGAAGATGTACTTTGATGGAGGCGTAAACCAATATAGGAATGGGATATGAATACTTTTAATCACTCTCGAGGGATCTCACATACCTTTGGCAATCAAGTTGAACTTTAAAGCAACTAATAACATGGTTAAATATAAGGCTTGTATTGCCGAAATGGAAGCTCTTCGAGTAAAGAAGGCCAAAGTCTTAGGAGATTCAACTTTGGTTATAGCCCAAGAACAAAAGTTGTCGAAGGTGAAGGAGGAACACTTGAAGCCTTATCAACAATACTTGGAGGACTTGACTATGACCTTTGACATGATAGAGTACACAATCATCCCTAAAGCTCAAAATCAATTTGCGGATGCCTTAGCTACCTTAGCCTCTATGGCTAAAATACCCAAGGTAGTATGGACACAACCCTTGGAGATTGAGCAAAGTTATGAGGAAGTACACAAAGGGAAGACCGAAGCTTCAGTATTGACCATAGAGGAAGAGGAAGTTCCTTGGTACTATGACATCATAAAGTTCTTGGAACTAGGGCATATCCAGATGGTGCTGACAAGAGAGAATGTCGTTCCATTAGGATGATGGCAATACAATACATCCTATGTGGAGGATAACTTTATAGAAGGTCCTACAATGGTGTACACCTTCGTTGCTTAAAGAAGGAAGAAGTCGAAAAGGTAATGGAAGAAGTTCATCAAGGGATTTGTGGCCCTCATATGAATGGGAGAATGTTAGCTAATAAAATCCTAAGGATGGGATACTATTGGAATACGATGGAGACCGATTGTTTGGATTATATGAAGAGTTGCCATGATTTTTAGACACACGCCAACTTGAACCGTGTACCACCTAGTGAGTTGTATAGCATGAACTTTCCATGGCCATTCTCAGTTTGGTGCATAGATGTGATCAGAAGGATAGCTCCTAAGGCTTCAAATAGGCATGAATACATCCAAGTGGTAATTGACTATTTCACCAATTGGGTGGAAGTAGCCTCCTACTCCATTCTGAAGGCTAAGCATGTGGCTTGATTCATAGAAAACAATATTTTATGTCAGTTTGGTGTGCCCCAAAAGATCATCTTTGATAATGGTTCCCACTTTGAGGGTGAAGTTCGGAGAGTCATGGAAGAATATAGCATTAAGCATCACAAGTCTTCACTGTATCGACCACAAGCTAATGGGGCCATAGAAGCAACTAGTAAGAAAGTGAAGAACATCCTAGCCAAGATGGTAGTGACATACAAAGATAGGGCCAAGAAGATTTTGTTTGCCTTATGGGGTTATAGAACTTTTATCCATGCCTCAACAGGGGCAACACCTTACTCTTTGGTTTATGGTAGTGAAGCGATGCTTCCTATTGAGGTGGATATACAATCTTTGAGGGTATTGGTGGAAACCAAGGTCCAAGAAGAGGATTAGGCTAAAGCGAGATATAACAATTGGCTTTGTTAGATGAGAAGAGGGCTAGGGCACAATATCATGCACAAGGGTACCAAAAAAGGATTGTTAGAGCATTCAACATGAAAGTGAAACGAAGAAACCTTAAAGAAGGTGACTTGGTCCTAAAGGTGTTTAGAGATGGAACTTTCGATCGAAGAGGAAAGATGAAGCCAAGGTGGTCTAGGCCTTTTATCATTAAGAAGATCATGTCTGGAGGTGCTACGAGGATCACAGATTTGGATGGGGAAGAAATGCTTCACCCAATTAACTTGAATATACTCCAGAAATACAACATTTAAAAAAATAAAAAATAAAAAAACAAGAAAGGATGGCCTAAGCAAAAATTAAGGCAAAAGAACCCTGCTAGATTGAAAACTCGAAAGGGTAGTTTAGGCAAAATTTAAGGGAAAAGACCATGGGCATGGCAAAATTTCTTGAAATGACATCATGGGCAAAAATTACATGGCAAAGGAAAAAGGAAAGAAAAAGAAAAAAAAACAAAGGAATGAGATGACAATAAGCAAAGATAATAAAAAAGTGATTCTCTTATTGCACAAATTAAAAGTTAACAAGATTTTTTTCATAGAGGATTTGGAACACTCCAATCCTTTATTAAATTCAAAAACAAAAACATGAGAATCATAAAGTGTAGAAAAGTAAGATATGGGGCATATCAAGGTAGTCACTCAGCCCTCCTTGCTTTCTTGCTAGTCTTAAGTAAAAAACATGTAAGCTTTCTCATCCCTTATAATCCACTTCATGTCATCCTCCCACCACTGCTTGTACCTCACAATTGGATAGATGTATCGAGGAGGAGCAATGCCTCTAGTCACACTACAGCGTGGCCAAGCCTCACGTAGCCTCCCTAAGATCCTATTAGCAAACACCTCGAAGTGGATGGCTCCTTCACCACTAAGAGCTCCTTGATGCCCTCCAAATTGCATTGAGATACGACAAGTGGAGTAGTATAAACAGCAGAAGAAGAGCCTCATCCACCCTTATTTGATGATATGTAAAGACACAAGAAAGACCATAGGGGGCAATTAAGTCCTTAAAATCATAACCAAGCCTCCTGTTAGGACATATGTGTTTCGCTTGTTAAGAACATATGTCACTTATTTATGTAAATTGGCTAATCCTTTGACAAAATGCATTCTACTTGTAATTGGGTAGTTCTAAGTGTTCTTAATACTTCAAGAAAAAAGGTTTCAAGATCAAGTTTTGAAGTCATCAAGTCCGTCCAAGAAAAACAAGCTGAAATGCAAATTCATTAAAGCTCGACACCTGCTCGATAGCTCCTCGACACCTGCTATCTGTCGAGAATTACAAAATCAGATTTTCTGATCTGATTTCCTTAGGATCCGTGAATATGCTTTTGGGCCTTCTTTTCTCCAAACCCTAAACATAAAAAATGATTGTTTTAAGAGCCGTCAAATTGTACACAAGTTGCAAAAGCATTGAGCAATCTCTGTTCAAGCAAATTGTGATCAATGATGAAGTTCTTGACCTAGTTCATCTTCTCTAAAGAAGTTGCTGTGTATTTGCACCAAAGGGTTTTGTGACCAAGCATCTTCCTAATCTTCATCGTGTAGGATGAACTGAAGAACTTTGCAGCCAACCTCTCCTTCTAAGTTGGTGTTTGAAGTCGTGTACTGGGATCCACGCATTGGTTAGTCACGTACTTAGGAGCCATGCATCAAAGGTGGGAACTGTCACTACAGATTAAGTCTAATTGGGTATTAGGGTAAGGGTTCAACTGTAGGTTGGTAAGTTACTTGGGATTCCTTTACTTGTAACCACTTGATTTAATAATAGTGGAGTTCAGGAATGGTGACCTGAAAATCACCTGGTAAAGTTTTTGCCATAAGGGTTTTTCTCATTCGTAAACAAATCACCGTGTTATTTATTTTCCACTGCTTATTTGGTTTATTGGTGATTTGTTTGTGCTTCCACGCATTTGCATGATAAATTGATTAATTAATAACTTGGCTAATTAATTAATTTGTTAAATCATAAGGGGTCATTCAGTTTGTGGCCTATCAAGTGGTATCAGAGCAGGCACACTCTGATTAGGTTTAATTTTTGCTGTGTTGATTCATTGACCCTTGTTTGTCATGGATAGAGGACAGTCATTAATCGTACCTTCTTTATTTGATGGCACTAACTATGCATACTGGAAAGTACGCATGAGAGCTTTCTTACAGTCTTTAGATGAGAAGGTGTGGCAAGCTGTAGAGATTGGCTGGACCAAGCCAAAAGAAGAACCGGCCGATTGGGATGACGCCAAGATCAAGGTGGCAAACTTCAACAGCAGAGCGTTAAATGCCTTTTTTAGTGCGGTCACCAATGAGGAATTCAAGAAGATATCCTCAATTGAAACTACTAAGGAGGTGTGGACCATCCTCCAAACAACCTATAAAGGAACAAAGGCTGTCAAAGATTCAAAACTTCAAAGGCTCACTACAAGCTTTGAAGAAATTAAAATGGAGGAGGATAAGTCATTTGATGAGTTCTATGCCAAGCTCAAGGACATAGTAAACTCAGCCTTCAATTTTGGAGAAACCATTCCTGAACCCAAGGTTGTAAGGAAGGTGCTCAGATCTCTACCTGAGAGATTCCATGCCAAGATTACAGCAATAGAAGAATCAAAGGATATTGACAAAATTCCTTTGACTAAGCTGGTTGGAAACTTGTAGACCTACGAGCTAGGACTATCTAGGATTGGTAAAACGGCAAGAGCATGGCCTTGAAGGCAAAGAGCAGTGATACAGATGAGTCTTCCAATGATGAAGATTCCAAGATGAAGTCCTACATTACAAGGCAGTTCAAGAAATTTATGAAGAATGCCAATGGGAGGAACTTCGACAAGGACCGTAGACAATCCAGTTTTTCTCAGTTTAAGAGCCAAGACAAAGGGAAGAAGGATGCTAAGGATGGCGGTCAGTACACTGTTCCTGCAGGACCAAAGTGTTTTAGATGTCATGGATTCGATCACATGAAGCATGAATGCCCGACATATCTCAAGAGTATTGGGAAAAGTAAGGCACTTGCTACAACTTTGAGTGACACTGAGCCCGAAGATGATTCCGACAAGATGACGGAATTTTGAATGCCTTCACTGCCACAGTCAGTCCTACTGAAGGGATTGTTGAAGATGTGGACAAAGAAGAAGAACTGGTGGAGTCAAAATTTGAGAAGATGGATGATCAAGATGATATCCATTCTGCCTATGAGAAGCTTTACAAGCTCTCTAAGAAGCATAAGAAATTGTATAGGTTGGCAACCAAGAAGCTCAGTGATGTGGAACTTGATCGTGAAGAATTGTCCACAAAGTTTGATGAGGCAAATCAAACTATTGGTGCACTGAGATTTGAGAACAATTTCTTGGCTAAGAAGACCAAGAAGCTTGAAGCGGAACTGTTTCAAGTCAGAGCTCAATTGGAGAGGACTTCAAGTGTAAAGCTTGATGAGATGCTCAACATTCAGAAATCTGCTTCGGATCGAACAGGTTTAGGGTATGATCTTTCTTCCTTTCGTGTTACTTCTACTAGTGCTACTGTTTTTGTTTCTCATACTAATAATACTGATATTAAGAACACTAATGTTAAAACTGAATTAGCTAATGAGAACTTAGACAAAGGTAAATCTATCTTAGGAGCACTCCATAAGCAAGATAAGAAAGATGCTAATAACCCTAGGGCTAAGAATGCTAACTCTCAAAAGCCTAAACAAAAGAAGCAGCATCTCTGTCATCATTGTCGAGCTGCCGATCATACTCGACCAAATTGCTACAAGTGGCTAGCAACTTAACAAAGCAACGGCATGATAGCATCTAGAAGCCAAAATCAGCTTCAATCCTCTCTCGCTCCTCTTGGAGATCTTCTGAAAGCCCTCATGTTCCTTTCGAACTTGAATGGTTTCAATTCTTCCCCCTCACAACCAGTTCAAGGGTTCAATCAAAGGAAAGGTTCTTCCAAGGTGTGGAAGAAAAAGGACTCTTAATGATTTTATCACTTTCTTCTATCTTCTTGTTTTTTGTTTGTTGCATTGCTTATGTGTTTTGCATTTTTGTTGAGTCAATCTAGTTTTATGCTTTGCTTTGCCTTATATGTTTTTATGTGTTTACTTTCAGTTTTTTTATTTTGTTTTTAATATAAAAATTTTAAAAAAAATTGAAAAATGAGAAAAATACAAAAATAGTGTGTGTTTTGTGTACTTTGGTACTTGTGTACCTTGGATGGCCAATGAAACAGAGTTTTCTAAACTTTATATCTCTTGTAGCTTAGATGAGCATCTCTATGCACAACTAAGCAAGTGAGCTTTGTGGCACTTGTTCGTGATGAGTAAGATTAAGTTATCTCTTAAACTTAACACTCGTATCACTCTTTTTGACGGGTAGGACTAGAAAATCCTAAGAGAAAGGCATAAATAATCATCTCACCACTGTTGCCAGCCAATCATAATATGACACCTGTATACTTTGGCATAGCAAAAGTGCAGTGTCAAAGACACCTGTATGCTTCGGCATAGCAAAAGTGCAGTGTCAAAGACATTCGTATCCTTCGGTATAGCAAAAGTGCGATGTCAAATGCTTAACATCTTGGGTATTTCTTTTCTCTCTTTTATATGCCCATGTATGGTATGCTAAAATAAAAGAAAATATGCAAAGAAAATAAAAAGGAAAAAGATTAAAAATGCTTTAAATATGGTTGCAAGCGTGTATTCTAGGTGATGTGGAAGTTATAGGATGTACCTCGAAGGTGATAATCCCCATCAAACAGTTATGATTGTGTGTGAGTTAAAGTTATTTTCTCATATCTCAGATCGTCATAACATGTATACACATATGCTATCTTGCGATATTTTTCACACACAACACGCAATATTCTTTTCTACTTTTGATACATATGCAGGTACAATGTGATTTGGTCATCACAAGTGTTTACACATGCTAATGTATGTTCACTAAACTATCTTGACTTGTTTTTGAAAAATAAAATTGGTTAGACTTGTTGTGTGTGTGTGTGTGTGTGTTTTTGAGGATCCATGTGCTTAATTCTTTGTTAAGAGATGATTTTGAAAGCTTTATATGTTGATTGGATCAATGGTTGAGGTGTATGTTGGATTGTATTCATGTCTGTGTTTTTCACTTCTCAAAAAACTGCTTTTTAAAGCTGGCTCGACACCTCTTCGGCACCTCCTTGATAGCTTGTTATCTGTCAAGCTTCTCAAACCTTTTTCTTATTGCAATCTCGACACCTCTTCGACACCTGGTGGATCGATCGAGAAATCTCCTGTCTCTTCGATACCTTCTCGATACCTTGTCGATCGATCGAGCTTTTGTTCTTGGTTCTGGCGTTCATTCCTTGACACCTTCAGCTGTCGATGTGCTTTTTCTCAATACCTACCTCGACACCTCCTCGATACCTCTCGACACCTCAGCTGTCGAGAATTACTGAGGTTCCTATTTAAAACTCTGTCGCAATTCTGATCTCATTTCTCTCGATTTCTCTCGATCTGTACGTGAATGTTCCTTTCCCAAACTTGATTTTCTCACTCAAATCTTCAACCCACTTGATTTTCGGCCCTTCCTTGCTTCTAATCACTTGGTAAGATCTCATTTTTCCTTCCTTTTTTATGCATTTTATGTTTTAAAGCTTAGGTTTTAGGGTTTTTGAAAATTTTTGGGATTTTTCAAAATTAATGAGTTTTTCTTGTAATTTTGGGTTGGGTTTTCACTTAAATGTGTTCAAAATGTCATACATTGCATTTCATGTGCATTAGAATGATATTTACATGCATTTAGATGTGTGTTCTATGTTTGTGTGCTGGTAGGATTGGATTGGGCTGAGCCCATGATGCTTTTTAATTTGCATGTCACATGTCCATGCATTCCCTATGCATATGTACTTTTGTTCAATATATTTGATATATGTGAACTGTTTTGGGACTTTTCTGATTGTCTCCTTCTCTATCTCTTTCTCATTCTGTTTACGTTAGTAGTGTCTATGGCACCAAAATGTAAATCCACTCCGGCTCGAAACCCTCTGCATTCTGGACCTTCTTCATCTTCTAATTCTGCTCCTCTAAATCTTCGGTTCCGTGATGGAGATGCCCATAAGGCATTTACGGAGAACTTTTCTAGACGAGGTGTTCATTCAGAATGCCAAGTCATTTTGGTGGACTTTGCCGACACTAACCTTCCCTCTGTCATTCACAGTAGGGGATGGGAGTCACTGTGTGCCGTCCCAGTCACATGTCCTCTCGTGCTGATTCAGGAGTTTTACTCCAACATGCACGGGATTGATTGTTCAGTACCTCTCTTTTTCACTTGCGTTCGAGGTACACACATTCTTGTCACACCGCAGCTAGTTGTGGATGTGCTTAGGGTTCCTAGGATAAAGTTTCCTGACTATCCTTCTTGTGAGCATCTGAGGACTGTGTCCAAAGATGAGCTCATTTCCGCTTTTTGTCAGCGCCCAGCTGATTGGGGTGAGCATCAGTACACATCATGTAGACCTTTTACTAAAGGTCCTAGATTCCCAAACATGGTGATGACTTTTGTACTCCATCCACTTTCTCACTACAACTCCATCATAGAGCCTCGTTCTCGATTTTTGTTATCTCTTCTTGAGCATCTTACTATAGATTTTCCTTCTCATTTTATCATTTCTATCATAAATGTTCATCTAGATTTGGCATCCCGTGATAAGCTCATCTTTCCTTCCGCTATCACGAGGATCTTATGCCATTTTTCTATCCCTTTTCTTGTGTCCAACGACTACACACACATCTGTGCCATAGATGCCGCTGCCGTAAAATGTAGTGAGGCTCAGTTTAGGTCGAGACAGATGGATTCCACTCCTTCTTCCCGTTCAGCTCCATCCAGATCTGCTCCATCTACATCTGCTCCTTCTTCCTCTATGGGCGATGTATCTCTTGGAGACATCATGGCACAGCTGCAGCGCATGGATGCTCGCCTCGATACATTCTACTTTGAGTTGTAACTGGTGAATGTTCATGTTGGTCGTATTGCACGACGGTAGGCAACCATGGGTGGTTTTGCTCCTGAGGCTACTCTTTTACCACCTTCTCCAGCGGCTTCAGACTCTGAGGATGATGATGATGGAGATGCTAGCTCTACTGATGAGATGTCTACATGACACTCTACCCTTTGTCACTTGTGACGAAAAGGGGGAGTAGTTTTGGGTTATGAGAGTAGTCATCTTAGGGGGACAGTTAGTATAGGACATTTTTGATAGGGGGAGTATTGATATTTTGAGGGATGTAGTAAGGTTTTGATGTATCTTTTTCTCTTCTATTCTTTATAGATACATTGATCTTGTATATGAGGTCTTGTGACCAGTTTTATATACATTGTACTTATTTTCTCTATATGTGGATGTATGTTTCTTTCACCTCTCTCTTCATGTATTGTTTCTTCTCTATCTTTATACACATGTTCATTATACTTTTATGCAATCTATTATTTCTTTTTTACACAAGATGTCTTGATGAGTTTTGTTTAAAGTGTTTCAAAAATACAGGTTGTCAAAGTCTACTTGCCATAAACTCTTTTCTTACAAAGTTTTTCAAGAGTTTGTATTAGGTTAGATTTTATTGTATTCAACAAGTGAGTATGAGTTAAGTGATCTATGAAATCTCTCATATGTTCATTTGTTTGTTGTGGTTTTGTCACAAATTGCCAAAGGGGGAGATTGTTAGGACATATGTGTTTCACTTGTTAAGAACATATGTCACTTATTTATGTAAATTGGCTAATCCTTTGACAAAACGCACTCTACTTGTAATTGGGTAGTTCTAGGTAATTTTAATACTTCAAGAAATAAGGTTTCAAGATCAAGTATTGAAGTCATCAAGTCTGTCCAAGAAAAATAAGCTGAAGTACAAATTCATTAAAGCTCGACACCTGCTCGATAGCTCCTCGACACCTGCTATTTGTTGAGAATTACAAAATCAAATTTTTTGATCTGATTTCCTTGGGATCCGTGAATATGCTTTTGGGCCTTCTTTTCTCCAAACCCTAAACATATAAAAGGATTGTTTTAAAAGCCATCAAATTGTACACAAGTTGCAAAAGCATTAAGCAATCTCTGTTCAAGCAAATTGTGATCAAAGACGAAGTTCTTAACCTAGTTCATCTTCTCTAAAGAAGTTGCTGTGTATTTGCACCAAAGGGTTTTATGACCAAGCATCTTCCTGATCTTCATCGTGTAGGATGAACTGAAGAACTTTGCAGCCAACCTCTCCTTCTAAGTTGGTGTTTGAAGTTGCGTACTGGGATCCGCGAATTGGTTAGTCACGTACTTGGGAGCCGTGCATCAAAGATGGGAACTGTCACTACAGATCAAGTCCAACTGGGTATTGGGATAAGGGTTCAACTGTAGGTTAGTAAGGTACCTGAGATTCCTTTACTTGTAACCGCTTGATTTAATAATAGTGGAGTTTCGGGAGTGGTGACCATAAAATCACCCGGTGGGGTTTTTGCCGCAAGGGTTTTCCCTATTCGTAAACAAATCACCGTGTTATTTATTTTCCGCTGCTTATTTAGTTTATTAGTGATTTGTTTGTGCTTCCACGCGTTTGCATGATAAATTGATTAATTAATAACTTGGCTAACTAATTAATTAGTTTAATCACAACGGGTCATTCAATTTGTGGCCTATCACCTCCTAATCCAAGTTGAGACATCGAGTAGAGAGTTTTCTACCATTGGGGGACCTCAAAAAAGTGCTCTCTGAGTTGAAAATATGTTGGTGAGGATTTCGGAACCCAAACAGATACTTTTATACTTAATTAGGGTGGCTAGGGTTTCCTTTTATTCGCGTCCCACGTATGCAAGGTCAAACCTACTACGCGAAGTCAAAGCTACATACGCAAGCTCATCCCCACATATGCACAACACTTGGCAGAAACTCATTCTTCCCTATTTTAAGCATGGTTTTTCCACTCCAAGGCATCCCTAGGGTTCCTATGACCTAAAGGATCATTCAAGGCATATTTCAAGCAGCAAACAAGCAATATTGTATGAAAACATACAATTAACTATATATCTTGTAAATTATGTACTAGTCCCAAATAAAAGCATAAATATAACAAGATGTTCTTAAGTACAACCCTTTGCCTCAAACTAAATTCAAATGTTTGCTAAAAAAAAAAAAAAAAAAACAATAAAAGCAACAAAAAGAAAGAAATATGTGTGTTGTATGCCTATGTCTTGACTGTAGGTAATCAATGATGTCGCCTCTTCCTTGGTCGGTAGCTCAAAGCTGGCTCCGAATCCTCCTCATCACCACCACCACCATCATCATCATCATCATCACCATCCCTGCCCGGGTAGGCCGACCCTCTAGAACCGTATAGGCTCCTTGAATAGTTGGTCACCTCCAGCTTGAGATTACCAGCCAACCATACCAACTCCTTGCGTTTTGGGATGGTGGGTTGTAGTAGTGAACGAAAAAAATGAGAGACAACAAGAAGAAAAAAAGAACAAAGGGAAAGAAGATCTCACTGCCGGTTGTTTGGAGGAAAAGGGTAGCCCATATCATTAGGATTACGGGGCACCGCACACTCCCTAGCAAAGCCATCAAGGCCATAAGCATAAACAAACCAAGGGAGATGTGGAGAATCAATTGACTTACCAGTAGCAGGCTCCTCCTACCACAAGTTTTCCACCATTAGAAGCCATGACAAACAAGGTAATGGAAAAGGAAAATAAGAAGAAGAGATCGAGCATATACCTGAATAGTAAGGGAAGGTATGCGATGGGTGATTCTGAATTCCTCATAGTCTAATCCATTAAGGAGTCGATCAGCATAGGGAATGCCACTCCTCCACAAGTTGTACTCAGCATCGGTCATGGAGCATGGGGTAAGCATGAACTCCGAAGGATCCATCGGAATCTATGGGTCATCTCTATCCACTAGTTGACACCGCACCCTCTTCGCCAAGTAGAGAGCCCTCAAGCCTGCTCCTTTGAAGGGCCGGGTAATCTTTAATGCAATGATGGCAGCAGCTTCCAACTTCGGAGAAGCCCATGGAGTCTAGTTGACGTATAATAATACAAGGTTAGAAGAAGAGTATCCTTAGGGAAATTCAAGAAGAAGCTTTAAAACTGGAACTCTTAAACTTACCTCACCGAAGTTAATCCATTGAGATAGGCCCTCACTTGAAGGAATTCCCTTAAATTTAGATTGGTGCCCGGAGTTATGAGGCCATACCTAACAATCCACTACTACAAAAGGAAGCACAAGCCACAGGTTAGATACAAGATGATACAGTTTGCAAGACTACAAGCTACAAATGAAAATACAAGAGATGGAAAGAGAGCTAACCTCAAGGAGCTTCTAAGACCTCACAAGTTGCTGCAAGGTGCCCCAACTAAGAGTGTCTAGGCAAGAGTAAAGATAGGGAAGACATGCCTACCCCTAGTTGGCCTTCAGGGCATCTACAAAGTCTTTAAAAAGGGTCAACCACCTTAAGGACACCGTTTGCCCACCATTAGTGAAGAGCTAAGCTCCTAAAAAATGTAGTAGAAAAGCCCTAGCCATCCGGATACGCTCCTCCATTGTCCTTTATAGGAGAAGCATTTAATCGGACACCAAGTCAATGTAACAGATGGTCTCGGTGGGGTACTTCCTCCCCAACATGTCAAGACACAGCAAGATGCCCAACACGCTGTCCAAATTAATGATGGCCCATTCGAAGCTAAGGCCAATCATGCGGTAGAAGTCATAAGGAGTCACCGTCATCCCCTTGCTCAGTAATATGGAAAGTATTAGTAGTATCCCACCACCTCTCGATGAGGCATTGCACCAAAGTTGCACTTGTAGACTTTTCTAACAAAAGAATAAGGATAGGCTCAAAGCCCGCTTCCCGGATGTAAGTTCTGGTTTCGGGAATAAGGAGTTTGTACCACTCCACCACCTTGTGGGTGCTTCCTCTACCAACATAAAGGGATGAGGATTGCAAAAGAAAAAGATAACATTAGATTCTTGATTCAAGTGAAAATGATGAAAAATGATGTTTTTGATGCAAGAATAAAGATAAAAAGAAGGATGCAGTAATGTTCAGGTGTAAAAATGACAAAAAGGGGTATTAGGATTGCATATAGAAGTGAAACAATTAAAAAAGAAGTGAAAATGGGCAGAGTAGGCCTTTGCCAAGGGTCTCACGTACGCGGGTCAAGGCCCACATATGCAAATAGGGCCCCGAGTACGTAGGCTACAACTCACATACACAGAGCCTCAAGAATAAACCTGCGTTCGCAAGAACAGACCTGCATATGCATAAGTCCAAGATACATACACAAGCATGAGCCCACGCATGTAAATGCACAGACAGAAAGTGTCCTTCGACATTTTCAAGAATATATCATCCACAATCAATCCTAATCATATTCCTACCCCTCCTAATGTGTCAGGTTTTCATCTAAACCTATCCCACAACAAAACCCAAGCATATTTACATGGCCAAAAAACATTAAAATGAAATATCAAAGAGAAACTTAAAAATGAGAAAAATTTGAAAAACTTACAGATTCAACCATAGAGATGTGATTCTCTGGCCTGTGTGTCAATGAAGGAGACTCCATCAATCTCACTGCTCCACTCTAGTGGGTGAGGAGAAATTCATCAAAGGAAAGGACGTTGGAAGTCTTCTTGGCATTGGGTGCCATTAAAGGAGATAAAGAGAGTCTAAAGAGAAAATGAGAGAATAAAGGAATTTTGAGAGAATGGGAGAATCAGATGATGTAAGGAAAAAAGAGAAGAGGGAAGTTTTTGTAGAGAAAAAAGGGGAAGTTGAAGAGTTATGAATAATGTGAAGAGATAAGGGAGATGAAGAGAATAGAGAAGAAAAAGAAACGGTTGGTAACCATTGGAAAAAATGAAGAGGCGGGAACACACCTAATGGCTAAACTACGTGTAGTTTAGTCATGAATAGGAAAAAGAAAATCTCAAGATTGCCCCAATTAGGCACAAAGTCACCAAGGACACCCCAGTGAGTGGTAAAGAAAGCAGAAGACTCTTCCCCCAATGAAGCATGTACATCTCAAGACCATTTCTAGCAGATCACATAAACTCAAAAACATTATCCCCAGTAAGGAAGTAGAAGATTCTTCCCTAGTTGATCAAGCATATCTAGAACATCATCCCCATGGAAGAGCAAGAAGATTATTTCTCGATGGACCCAAGCATATATAAACAACCCCTAGTGAGGAAGCAAAAGATTTTTCCCTAGTGGATCAAGTACACCTAAAGTATCCCCTGTAAGGAAGCAGAAGATTCTTCCTTAAAGTCCTCAGTATACCATAAAAGAAGTAGAAGATTCTTCCCCAATGGATCACACATCTACAAAAGTTATACTACTCCTCAATGAGTCCATTTCTACTACTCTTCAGCGAGTTTCTCATCCCTAAGTAAGTCATGAAAAAGGTAGAATATTCCTCCCCACACATACCTACTCCTCAGCAAGTTTTCACCACCCCTAGTGGATCCAACAATCAAGACTACTCATGCACATATCCTTCAAGAATTGAACATGCAAGCATGGTAGAAAAAGGTAGATATAGAGATAGAGAGAAAGAGACCAAAGTCAACCCGAGGCAAGAGCCTCACTAAAAAAGGTAGAGAAAAAAAGTGAAAAAGACAAGAGGAGCGAGTCACCCAAAGAAGTTTGAGGTAAGAGCCCCAGATGGACACCACAGAGATTGTATCATTTTGTTGTTTGTTATGTTAGCTCGAAGAGTGCCCTTGTTTGTTTTTCTTTTTCTTTTTAAGTGACTTTAGGATAGTAAGTCTCTCGCCATTTGCTTGCAAGTGGAAAAATAGGTTCTAGGATAATAAACCTATCATTACTCATTTTTTGAGCAACAAAAGTGGGAATTTGGACATACAAATCCCATGCAGCTCTCCAGAGTTGCACCCCTCCCCATGTATGTGTGATGTGTGTCATATGCATAGGTTGGGCCCAAGCCGTACATCAAAACAAAATGTTTTGTCTCTTATTCTTTTGATTCTGTCAGTGAACTCATGAATAAAAAGAGGGACATCTGTAGACACCGCATTTTGTACCCCTTATGACTCGGACCCCTGTTCCTCAATAATACCCAAACTCTAAGGTCCAAGGCCAGTTTAGAGCCTAATCAAATATCAAATTGACTTGAGGAGTGTTAAAATGGAAAACATAACCTTTTAATGAGAAAAAATCTATTTTTGAAAATAAAATGACCAAAGTGGCCCTCAACCCACGTACGATTCAAACCCCATTTTTTCCACTATGTAAAGCCTTACATGGTATATTTTCAAAATACATAGAAATCCAACAGGAAAAATACAAGATTCACTAGAAAATAGTGAATTAAAAGGTTGTTTTTCACAAAATATCCTTAAGTCAATTTTATTGGATTGGGACCTTTTCTGGCCCCAATCCTTATAGTTTAACATTCCTAATCACATTTTTATTGACTTGAGATAGATTTGACTGAGAGGAACGGTCAAAATCAGCTTATAAAGCTTCTCATTTGAGGTATTGAGTCTAACTCTTTCTTTTCATTCCTTTTTCTTTTTTGTCTTTCTTTTCAGTTTTAATCTTATTTGTTTGCTTCATTTATGCTTATATATGTTTGTTTAGGTTAGTTTTATAGTTTTCTTTATATCCCGAGCATGTTTGGTTGTTAAAATTAGGGTTTTTCTTTGTGCTCTGTTTTTCTGCTTTGCTGTTTCTGGGTTAGGGTTTCGAGCAGAGCTGAGCATGCATGCCTTCTGCATGTGTACGTGGGCCTCCTCTTGCATACATAAGTGCTTGGCAAGCATATGTAGCATTTGGTATGCATACGCAGGCCACTACCTAGAACCCCTAGTTTAGTCTTCTGTCTCATTTTATTTTCTTATCTCACATGTTCTTGTTTAAGTTTCTTTTTACGTATATGTGTATATGATGCCTCTATTTCACATGTTTTATTGTTATTTACCTTTGATATGCTAGATTAGAGTTTCATCTCTTGTTTCTTAGTTTGATACCATGAACATGCATTCAAATGCGCATGCACAATACCATAGGTGCTGAGTTGCTGCAAGGTGAGTAAAGGTAAGTCATACATTTACATGAACATGCATATGTGTGGTTATGTTTTGTTTTATGAACATGTACATGTGTTGTTATGTTTTGTTCTGTGTTTAATTGGTAAATGATTTACTTGCTATCATGATTAAGTTGCTGCCTTATATATGACATGATAAGGTTTTCATATGTTAGATGAATGCTAGGGTTGTATATGTGTGGTTTGGTTTCTTATGCTTTATGGATGGATATGTATGTGTTTTGAGATGATGATGTCATGTTTTATGCTTAAATGTATGCTAGTGTGTGTGTGAGTTTAGGACATAGGTTTTGAACATGATTTTATCGAGTTTAAGATGTAAGACACAATGATGGGAGGCCAACCTTAGGGTTAGGCGGTCTTGGATGCCTAACACCTTCCCAAGAATATACCTAAACTCCGAACCCATATCTCTGTTAGTAAGATCAATGGTCTTTACTTGAAAGGATGCTATATTCATGGTTCCTAAGCCATTGCAAAACTAGGCAGCGACTCCTCCATTGTGTCCACATGAATCACAAACCCTTTTTTCTTTTCTTTTTCTTTCCATTCATGCATACTATATCTCTTGTGTGCTAACATCAAAATAAATAGGATGAGCCTGATCAGCCTTAGGCCAGTGATGCCCCAACTGCTGGGAACCTTCTCGACCCACCTACTCTAGCTTGGTCGGTCTATACTTATGGGGGAGATGGGGTCACTCAGGAGCGTTCTCTCACCCGTAACACCAATGTTATGGGCTATCATTTCCCTTGGGGACCTGAGATGTAAATTATCCAATATTTTCTATTTGCTCTTTCTTCTATGTATTCTCTTTGTTTGTCCTAACATAATCTCTTTGTCCCAAAATTAGCCTACCTTGTCTGAGCATAGGGAGTTTATCCTACCGACTGGGAACCCCAAGCTAGAGGTGACCAATTACCCATGGCTTTTCTACAGTCCTAAAGGCTATGCCAGAGGTCAAAGAGGTGGTGGTAATGATAATGATAATGGGGATTCCTGCTCTAATGCTATCCTAAGGGTTGGTTAGAGGAGACGACGCCATCAATGATCCTGCTAACAAACATATAGTTTTCCTGCTTTATTTTATTTGAGACATTGAGTTATATTTAAGAACATCTTCATATTTCGGCTTTTATTTTGAAACATGTAATTATTTACAATGATATAGTAAAATCTGGATTTGGATTTGGAACATGTATGCTGAAGAGGAAGAATTTCATATGGACGGATCCTAATATGGACGGACCCCTATCTGTTCTGGACGGATCCGCACACGGACTCTGTACAAACGGGTACAGGATCTAGGAGGGACTTGACTTTGTTATTTCATAATCTCCAAAGAAACCCTAGAAAGGAATACTTGCGGCACACGCCATAAAATGAAATCCCATCACAAATAGGAAAAGACTTGTCCATCATGTTTTGGGCTCCTCAAGAGGATTTCTACTAGGAAAGACTTCGACTCCAAGTAGAAGAGGTCAACTTTCGGCTACTATAAAAGCCCCAATACCCTCACTAATCAAGGTACGCATAATCTACCCCTGCTCTAGTACTCTGGAGTTGAGAATAGTTCTAACTTAACCTTCAGAGGGTATTTGGCCGGCACCACACCAGTGCTCTCTGTAGGTTTTCTCTTTCTTACTGTGCAGGTGACTTTTTGGGCGTGTGAGCGACGTGTAATTCATTTGTGATTTTTCAGACTTCATCAGTTGGCGCCGTTGTGGGAAAGATTAGTGTTCCTTTTGTGATTCGAAAGCTGCACTATCATTTCCTAGACAAAAGAGTTACATGGTGCTAACCTGCTCGATGGCAACCACCAATAACATCCAAGATGAGGAACCACCCATGACTCCCCTCGAGAGACAAGTACAAACCCTCGCCGCAGTTGTGGAGCGCCTCACCAAGAAAAATCGCGACCTAGAAGAACAGCTACTCCAGAAAAATGCGGCACCAAAAAACCAGAGGGAACAAGAGGGTACCAGTGCCGTACGAGGAGATCAAGAGGGGCCTGAGGGAAGTAACGCACCAAGTAGGCTGGAGCAACAAAATATCAGCATCCCATCCCTCATTGATGTGACTTCACCTCCCATTATCGCGGAGATATAGACGATGAAGGAACAAATGGAGGTCATGATGAATGCCCTGAAAGGGCGAGTATCAAGCGACCATGATGATTTAGTCAATCGAACAGACTCATCGTTCACGGTAGCCGTCAATTCCTTCCCCCTACCACATAAGTTTCAAATGCCACAGATCGACAGTTATGACGAAGTGAAAGACCCTCTAGACCACCTGGAGACGTTCAAAACCTTGATGCACCTTCAAGGGGTCGCAGATGAGATAATGTGCAGGGAGTTCCCCACCACGCTAAAGGGAGCGGCGAGGATTTGGCTCAGCTAGTTGACACCAAATTCCATCAGCACTTTCAAGGAGTTAAGCGCCTAGTTCACTTCACACTTTATCGGGGGACATAGGTACAAGAAGTCCACGGCGTGCCTGATGAGCATCAGACAGCGAGAGGACGAGACGCTGAGATCCTACATAACCCGCTTCAATAAGGAAGCGCTTTTGATCGATGAGGTCGATGATAAGATATTGGTAGCAGCCTTCACAAATGGGTTGCGAAAGGGTAAATTTTTGTTCTCTCTATACGAAAACGACCCGAAAACCATGACGGAAGTGCTTTACAGGGCCACCAAGTACATGAATGCGGAAGACGCATTGCTGGCCCGGAATGAAAAGCCTAGTAAGAGAGAACGACAGGAAGACACACGGCAAGACCAAGAATGGAAGAGACCCAAAACAGGAGACCAAAGGGATGAAAGGTGCCCTAGGCCCCTAGGGAGAAGGTTTACAAGCTTCACCCCGTTGAATGCCCCAATAGACCAAGTCCTAATACAGATCAAGGACGAAGGAGCTCTAACATTTCCAGGAAAACTCAAGAGTGATCCAAGTAAGCGGTCTAGGGATAGGTACTACCGTTTCCATTGTGACGACAATCATGACACGTCTAATTGCTATGACTTAAAGTAACAAATTGAGGTCCTCATTAGACAGGGAAAGCTGCAGAAGTTCGTCAGTAAGGAGAAGACGGACCCAACTCCCCAAAAGCACGCCCCCCGACGGGATAACGAGCGTCAAAGACCCCCCCGTAGGAGACATAAGGATGATTGTAGGGGGAACCGCTACTACAGTGTCGTCCAAAAAGGCTCGGAAGACCTACCTTTGGTCAGTCCATAACATCCAGCTGACGAGCCCCGTATCGAAGATAGCACGGAGGGAAAGCCCCATCATTGGGTTCTCAGAAGAAGATGCGCGGCGTCTTCATCATCCTCATGATGACACACTCGTTGTTAGCATACGTGTAGGAGACTACAACGTGCAGCGAGTGTTGGTTGACAATGACAGCTCGGTAGACATTCTGTACTACCCAGCATTCTAGCAAATGAGAATAGGCAAAGAAAGACTGATACCAATGAACTCCCCGTTAGTAGGCTTTGGGGGAACAAGAATATTCCCATTGGGCGCGGTCACGCTTTTGGTAACAGTCGGCAACCATCCACAACAGATCACCAAGGAAGTGACATTCCTTGTGGTTAACTATTCATCTACTTACAATGCCATCCTCAGACGACCCACACTCAACTCGTGGAAGGCAGCAACATTGACATACCACCTAATGATCAAGTTCCCGATAGATTATGGGATTGGGGAGAGTTGCGAGGAGACCAGGTGGCCACTTATGAATGCTACATTGCTATGCTAGAAATGGAAGATCACCAACAGATCATGTGTATAGAGGAGCAACAGGCCACAGCGGAGCTAGTGGAAGAATTAGAAGAGATACACTCAATGAATCAAGGCCTGAAAGGACAACCAGGATGGGGACGTTGGCCATCCAGCCAACACGTAAAGCCCTCACAGCATTCCTCAAGATAAATCAAGACATATTCGCATGAAGCCACGAGGACATGCCCGAGATTGATCCCTCAGTCATGGTTCACAAACTCAATGTGAACCCCGCATCCTCCCCCATCCGACAGAAAAAGCGAGTGTTCACTCAGGAATGAGACAAAGCGATAGCGGAAGAGATCAGGAAGCTACTAGAAGCAGATTTCATTCGAGAAGTATATTACCCAGACTGGTTGGCGAACGTGGTCATAGTCAAGAAGGCTAACGGGAAGTGGCGAATGTGCGTAGATTTCACGGACCTCAACAAAGCGTGCCCGAAGGATAGTTACCCTCTCCCTCGAATAGATACTCTGGTAGACTCAACTGCCAGGCACCAACTCCTAAGCTTCATGGACGCCTTTTCAGGCTACAATCAAATCAAGATGAAGGAAGCTAATCAAGAGAAAAACTTCCTTCGTCACCAGCCAAGGACTTTTTTGCTACAAAGTGATGCCATTCGGGCTCAAGAATGCGGGGGCAACATACCAAAGACTAATGAACAAAATGTTCATGCACCAGATTGGAAGGAACGTACAAGTCTATGTTGACGACATGTTGGTAAAGAGCCTGCGCGAAAATGACCACCTAGACAACCTCCAAGAGATGTTCGACACCCTTCAGTCATACAACATGAAGCTGAATCCAAGCAAGTCCGTGTTCGGAGTAACAGCGGGAAAATTCTTGGGATTCATGGTATCCCAGAGAGGTATAGAAGTCAACCCGGAGAAGATACGGGCCATCATGGAGTTAAAACCACCGAGGATGGTGAAAGAGGTGTAAAGCTTGAATTGGCAAAATTGCAGCCTTATATAGGTTCGTCTCTAAAGTAACGGACAAATGTCTACCATTCTTCCGCACCTTGAGAAAATATTTCAAGTGAATGGATCATCCCAAAATGATGAAAATTCTAAAGTCCACAAGCTAGACGGAAATAAACTAAGTCCACAAAGTGGACGGATCATCCCAAGAGGATGAAAATCCAAAAGTCTACAAGCTGGACGAAAATAAACTAAGACCACAAGGTGGACAGATCATCCCAAAAGGATGAAAACAAAGCCCATAAACTAGATGAACCATCCAAGCAGAACACTTTGCAACATGGACGGATTTAATAAAAAATCACTAAAATAAGTCCACGAAAGCATAAACAGACGAACGCATTCAACAAAACAAAGCATCAAAAGGGTCGACAGATAGTTTAATACAAATAAAAACCCTCGAAGGGAATTGTTTACATAGCCCCAAAACATGACGGGGGAATCATAAAGCTGTTCTCCACATATTCTTAAAAAAAAATAAAAATAAAAATAAAAATAAAACTCTATCACTGCACAGTTAGGGTAAGGGCTCCTCCGCCTTTGTCTTCAATTAAAACATCAGGTTGACGATGGGCTCGTTCATCTTTCGCTACAACATTAGCTCCATCATCCTGGGCATGGTCGACAAGTGCATTCTTAGCAAATATCTCATCTATATTCTCTAACTAGACCGGTTGAACCGACGACTGATCTTGGGCATTGATATTGATGGTGGAAAGATCAAGCTCGGGATACATGAATTTTACCTGACGGATGGCGTCATCGAAGCCGTCGCCATAAGAGAGACCGAGCTCCATCAAGAGTGCGTTGAAGTCACGATATTCTTGTATGGCGACCTCCTTAGCATGACGGACGTCATTTTCCCTCTCCTCCAGGGCCTTTTTTAGTTCCTCCGTCCTCTGATAAAATTCGTCCCTTGCTTTTTCCGCCACCAAGAGTTTTTTCAACTGAGCAACCCTCCCGGCCTTCAGTTCATCCAGCTCCTCCTCCATCACCGTCATCTTATCCCTTAGACGGTCCAGCATGGTCTCACAATTCAGACACTGACCCATCAGTCCCTTCATCATGATCATAGCCTAGAAAAATAAGGAGGAAAGATTAGTTCTAAACTAAGGAAAGTGGACGGATAAATAACAGAAGGATGACTACCTGAGCAATGTTGAATAGACCCATCTCGCCCATTGCCTCTGTTGAATGATTGCCTAGATCTTCATAATCTTCATTAGTTATGATCGACCACAACCTCTTCAAAGCGTATTTGGAATCCTCTCGAAGTAGGGGGACAGGTGGATTCTCCTATTGGGTAGACGGACCTTTCATTAGGCCCTTGCCAACCCCAGGCTTGGCTGAGGTAACCGTCTTCGAACCAGCCATTAACCCTACGACGGGTTCTAGGGGGGCTTTTGGCTTCTTAGGAGGACGGTCCACTTTTGGCATATATTTCCTCTTCTGAGCCAGGTTGCTTGAGCCGGGCTTTGTAGGGTCCACCTCGACGGACTCCTTCTTAGCAGCATTGGCCTTGATCAAGGCTCTCCTCTTTGCATCATCCATCTCTATGGAGGTAGACGAACAAAGTTAGATAAAAAAATATATATAGATTTATCAAACCAAAACAGAGTCGTCTGAGTATAATTTGCATGACAGACTTACATTGGCGAACATGGGCATTGTACTTTTTGGCTGCCAGTGAAGGTTCGAGTCCGTCACAATACCAATGGATGGTATCAAGCGTAACTAATTTCGCCCAAGTCCTTTCCTCCAGCTTGGTCTTGTTAAAAATTATCTCAAGAAAAGTGAACTCCTCAAGGTCAACTTGTGGACGTCATCTAACTGCAGAAAAGAGGATGGTTGCAAATTGTTAGAAAAAAATGGGGTGAGTTGAAACGCTGAAAGCAACTGGGCGGGTGACTAGTTTAAAATACTAGGACGGGTCCATACCAGACGAGTGTAACACACCCCAAGTTGTGTCGACAGGCATATATTCCATGTCCCCTAGACAGTCCATCCATTCATCACCTTCCAGAAAGAAGTAACGACTCTTCCAGTCTCTATTGGAGTCTAGGGTATCATATACGACCTTTAACAAAGGACTCCTAGCCACGAAGCTATACATTCCTCGTGATCTATCGATTTCATCTGGACGATAGCAGTGGAGGAACTCCCGCACCGTCAACCTTCTGGCACCATCCATCATGACACCATAAAGAACCTCCTTAGCTATGAAGACCCTCTAGGCGTTTGGAGATACTTGGTTGACGGATAGGTCGAGATACTTAAGAAGCTGACGGTGAAGGGAACTTAACGGGAACTGTAAACCTGCCTTTAGCATCTATTCGTATACTCCTTAAACTGCCACCCCTTCATAGTAACATCTCTCTGACTCATGGGGTAGACGGATGGGAATATTGTCTGGAATCTGGTAGTTGGCTCTAAGGGTATTAAAGTGTTTTTCCTTGATGGTGGACACAAAATGCATTCACCGTCCACTCTGGTAGCATGATGAACTCCCTTGGTCCATCAGCACCTGTGACGGGTATTATAGATTCTTCCACTCCATCGTCAAAGTTTTCCTCTAGTTCTGCCATCTCCATATCCTCATTTGTTGGGGATTGGGTTGGGGCGGACGGACTCCTATCTTCCCCCGTACTGTAGTGGTCTTTGTGACTTAACGGGTATACCTCTTCGTAATCCGCCCCGTCACGGACAACGGATTGATTACTGGACGCACTAGACATCGCCTACACGAGATGACAAAACCTAAGACTATGATGGATTCAGAAAAAGGTGACGGAAAAAATAAAAGTCTATTAAAGTAAAATACTCTTCTGAGGGATAAAAAAAGAGGAGAGAAAAAGAGATTGCTAACCAAATCAGTGAGAGGACAGAGGAACTTTGATGACAGATGTAGCAAGTGGACGGAATATTCTCTGACAAAGGTGACGGATTGGCTCTGACAATGTACTCTCAACAAAAAATGTGAAAATGAAGGAGGATGGGTGATATATATATATATATATATAGGGGAATGCATGGAAGACGAAGCGATGCTTCGATTCGAGAGAAGAACCAATGGGAAAATGACACGTGTCGTATGATCTAATGGTTTCTTGTCAAGACTGTCAGGGTTACACTAAGTTCACGGAGCCCTATCATACCGTCACCCCATGTGTCCGTTTTCTTTTCATGGACCCACAGGGTGAAGGGGGCAACTGAAGAGGAAGAATTTCATATGGACGGATCCTAATATGAATGGATCGCTATTTGTTCTGGACGGGTCCGCACCTGGACGGACTCCATACAGACGGGTACAGGATCTAGGAAGGACTTGACTTTGTGATTTCATAATCTCCAAAGAAACCCTAGAAATGAATACTTGCGGTACACGCCATAAAATGAAATCCCATCGCAAATAGGACTCTGTTAGTTGCGTGCATTAATGAGGATCTTCTCTATAAGCAAAAGACTTGTCCATCACGTTTTGGGCTCCTCAAGAGGATTTCTACTAGGAAAGACTTCGACTCCAAGTAGAAGAGGTCAACTTTCGGCTAATATAAAAGCCCCAATACCCTCACTAATCAAGGTACGCATAATCTACCCCTGCTCTAGTACTCTGGAGTTGAGAATAGTTCTAACTTAACATTCGGAGGGTATTTGGCCGGCATCACACCGGTACTCTCTGTAGATTTTCTCTTTCTTGCTGTGCAGGTGACTTTTTGAGTGTGTAAGCAACGTGTAATTCATTGGTGATTTTTCAGACTTCATCATATGCTTTGCATTTCTCTTCCTTCTTCACTTCTCTCTCTCTCTCTCTCTCTCTCTTCTTTTTCTTTTCTTGTGTGTTTGGATGAATATTCATGCCAAAAACCTGACTTGGCAATCCTTAGGGTCATAGGAAACACGAAGGAGGTCCATGATGTAGGAAAAGGACTTTAGAAAGGATTAGGAATCCGAGATCTGGATGAACATGCGCAAGCAGAAGACTTTTCCTCTTTTCTTTTCTTTTTTTTGAAATTTAATTATGGCTCCCCGTAAAGATGGCAGAATGAATTTACAACACTATTATTTTTTATTGATTGTGAATGAGGAAAAGTCTTTTGCTCCTTCTTACTGAATTAAAAATTTATAAAAAGTTTTTCAAAATAATAAAATTTTAAGGGTGATTAATAATTTAAATGTGGCCCATTACAGTATTTGCATCGGATAGTACAAGATAGAAAAATAGCTCAATTTTACATATTTAATAAGCCCCAAAATTACCTACTACAATCAAGCTAAAGATGAGTGAATTTGAAAAATTGCTACATTAACTGTGTAAATATACACAACTGTAGCTTTGTATTTCATTATATTAATTATTTTCTCTCACCTCTTCCTCTCACCAGATACTCTCTCTTTGGCTTTCTCTAATAATGTTCTAAAATAAAAATGATTATTTAAATAAAATAGAATATAAAATATATAATCTAATGTGTGTGTGTTTTTAAAAGTGATTGTATAAAATAGAAAAAATAAATTCTTATATTAAAATAAATAAATAAAATTGCTTGAGTTGATGTGAATGCTCAATATTCACCAAGGAATATTAGATGTTTTTCTTACAAGTTTATATATTTTTTAGTCTGAAATAATGAATTGTTCACACATCCACGAGCTATTGGCAACTATAGCCTCCAACAAACATATCATGTTCTTTAAAAATTATAATCATTTTCAATAAAACGTAGGCCGTCTATTGAGGATAGTCTAGATCTTTTGATAACGAGGCAATTGAACTCCAAAAAATAATAATAATAATAAAATAAAAAAGAAAAACAAAAAGAAAAAGAAAAGCAATTGAACTCCACTCAATTGGAGTATTGGATGACACGAGTGTTTACTTTAATAAAGCCGAAGAAAGCAGGACTTTGTTTGTGCAATTGAAGCCACTAATTGTCAATTGCAGTGAAAATGTGGATTCGACAAAGCAGTATTTTACTTTTGACATAAATGATAGTGGCCATGTCCTTATCATGGTGTGGGCTTGATTTGGTTTGGGGGCTGAACTTTGGCGAATCACCTTACCAAAAGATTAATGGAAGAGTGGACTCGATATTAGTTTTATCAATAAAGATTTTTTTTTTTTTTTTGTCGAATAAAATCCTATTATGTCTATTTTAAAAAAATTATTTGAGGGAAAATTAATAGATGTTTTTAAACATAATTATGTTCCTATATAAATGGAATCTGTTCTAAAACTAAGTTGAGGGATGGACCATGGAGCTAAGAGACCTTTTCCATAATTTATTAATTTCTTTACATTTTTTCAGATGTGATGACTATAAAGCATGAGGAGACAAGGAAAGTTAATTAGTAGTAAACGTTTTTTTTCTTTTTTTTGCTTTTTCTTTTTTCACACTTTTGTCTCATGCAAAAAAGCCAATTGCCTTGTTGCTTTATAAAAATGTGCATTACTCTATCTTTCGGTGGGAGTCTCATAATATATATATATATATATAGATACACACACATGAAATTCCAATCCCAAAATTCAGAATACAATGCGATTTGTTGGGGGGGGGGGGGGGGGGGGGTGTTCTATGTATTTATATCGAATACATGGGAGTCTCATGAAGTAAACTTTTGACTTTCCACCTTAAATCCCTTCTTCTTCTTCTTCTTCTTCTTCTTCTGTTTTTTTTTTTTTTTTTTTTTTTTTTTTTTTTTTTTTTTTTTAATTTTTATAAGCATTATTTTGGTAACATTTTAATTAGTTGTCTAGTTTGCAAAATCATTCAACAAACTAGCACTTCCAGTGTCTAAAACTCGAGTTCTAGGACAGAACTCAAGTTTCTAAGACTCGAGTTGCAAGTGATGGCATCTAACATAGAAAAAAATCCATGCGGAACCCAAGTTTTTAAGACTCCAGTTTTACCATTTTCTTTCCCAGCAGTCTGTTCGTCTTCTTCTTCCTCTTCTCCAACCAAATCATGCTCTGTTCTTCTTTTTCTTCCTCTGTTCTTCATCTTTCTCTAGCCAAATCGTCTTCCTCTGTTTCTTCTCTTCTCCAGATCATCTTCCTTTTCCTCTGTTCTTCTTCAGATCTGCATTTTCCAAATCGTCTTTCTTCTTCCTCTGTCTTCTCCATATCTGGTTCTTCTTCTGGTTTCTGCAAAAGTACTTCTATAAAACTCAAGTTCCACGTGGATAAATTGTTCCACCTCAGCAGTCAAAACTCAAGTCCGTGAGGCTCAAGTTTCTACATGGAACTTGAACCACAAAGACCCGAGATGTTACTTTCCTCAATTCTTTCTAACGTGTGCTAACTAACGACATAGTGTGGCAAAATCATGCTACTCTCTTTCTCCCGGATTTTATTTCCATTTAACAATAAATATAAAAAAATTTAGATAGTTGTCAAGTTTCAAAACAATGTTGAAAAATAGCGTCTCGAGTTTCTAAAACTCAAGTTCCACGATAAAACTCGAGTTTTTAAGTCTCGCTTTGTAAGCGAATTGCTCCGAGGCGGAAAAAAATTCAAGTAAAAATCGAGTTTTAAAGACTCGAGTTCCGAAAAACGCCGCTATAGGGACTTAAAAACGTCACTATAGAGCTATAGGGCTCACTATATGACACTTAGGAAAAATTTTGCAGGAAAACGCCGCTATAGGGCTATAAAACGTCACTATAGAGCTTAAAAAGGCCACTATAGGGCTTCCTAAACCTAGCATGGGACTTCTAAAAAATTTTTGCAGGAAAACACTGCTATAGGGCTTTAAAACGTCACTATAGGACTTAAAAACGCCACTGTAGGAGCGAGAAAACTAAAAAAAATTTTGCATGGAACTCGAGTTTCGATCTTTGTGGCATTTTCAAATATGGATCTCAAGTTTCTAAAACTCGAGATGTCTAGTTTTCCTTATAGTTTCAAGCGTTGTCTAACTAACCATATACAACTCTTTCTCATAGTTATTCTGCACATTACCCCCTTTCTCCCCCAATATGCCTTTATCCTTCTCTCCATCTTGCAAACCAAAAAAGTCACTGAACCAGGTACATGGACTAATTCTTTACTTTATATTTGAATTGGCCGCCTCCCCCACCTGTGTTTCTCTCTTCCTCCCAAATGTTAGACCCTGAAGCTCCAAAGAGAAGGCCGGATGGTAGAACGTAACGTAGAAGCAGAAGTAGAGTTACAGAGTTGTTATTCTCCGAGGAAGCTATGTGCAAGTTATAGAGTTGAACTTGGCACAAAAAATCTTCATACCCAGTTTGAATGTAAAGAACTTTGAGGTAAACAACTGGACGCTAAAGACGAGGTTTTTAAGGGAAAAAAAGAAAAAGATCAGATTTTTTACGTAGGTTGAAGACTTGGGCTTTTGGAGCTCTGCTTCAATTAGAGCTGGCATTTTTCTTATGTTGTTAATGCTTTCTTTTCAATTAATTTTGTGGGCGTCCCTTCCCCTCCCATCACCGCTCTGGCTTCTTGATATCATTGACGGTGGTGGCTCCTAGCTCCGGCTTTGTCTCCGGTAGTTTAATCTCTTTAATTAATTATGACTGTTCAATTACTAAGTTTTCCTGCTAAACCAAATTAAATGATGTTTATAATATATATCTTTAAATTTCATTGTTAATAGTTTTCACTTTTCCAGTGCATCGCACAAGTTAGCTACTAATTATTATTTTCACTTTTCCGGTGCATCGCACAAGTTAGCTACTAATTATTATTATTATTATTATTATTATTATTATTATTATTATTATTATTATTATAATTCATTTAAGAGAAAAGCCAATTTAGGCTGTATTTGTTTCGGCAATAAAAGGAATCCAGCAAATATTTTACACCACGAGGCGTGTTTGGGTTGGCCGGAAAATTCAGTCAAATGAAAAATGATTTCCGTTGACCGTAAAATATCAAGCCTTGAAGTGTAAAATAATTGACACTTCTATTTTACCTTCAAACTAATTACACCCATTTTCAGCCTACCTGAATCGAGAGAGAGAGAGAGAGAGAGAGAGAGCTTGAACCTGAGACCTAAACCCCACCGCTGATTGAAGCCTGCCGTCGCCTGAAGCCTGCCACCACCTGAAGCACATTGCCGATCTTGTCGCCGCCTAAAGCTTGCTGCCATTTGATCGATCTCGTCATCTCAATCTCATCACCCATGACCCATGAACAATCTCTCTCGTTCTCGACACACCGATCTAGCCACCACCGTCCAACCCCAAACCCACTCCATCAAAAGCCCACTCCACTCCACCCCTAAACCCACCCGATCTGGCCACCACCGTCCTCCATCCACTCTGATCTCTCTCTTTCCCAATCTATCTCTCTGTCCCTCACTCTGTCACTCTTTCTCCCTCTGATCTCACTCTTTCTTCCTCTCCCTCAGTGTTTTTTATTTTGATTTTTGGTTGTGTTAAGTGTATAATTTGGTTGTGTTAAGGGTATATTTTGAAATTTTTTATAATAAAATTTGTTTGGATGCTGAAAAAATAGCTGAGAAAATGTGAAAATTTTGTAGGAAAATAGCATATTTATAATGTTACCAAACACCGAAAATTATTTTTCGAACTATTTTTCATTGCAAAACCAAACACTCAGATTTCGTTTTCCTTACGAGAATTCACTTTCTCCTGCATTCATTTTACACTTGGAATTCGATTTACATTGAACCAAACGCAGCCTTAGATGATTGTATATCAAACCCATCATCAGAAAACCATTCCAAATCACAATGGTTTCATCTGTTGTAGCCCAATTGGCAGGCCATGGATACAATTCCCAGTCCAAGTCCAAATCCAAATCCAAATGGTATATGGTAAAAGAAACAAAAAACGGCCTTTATTATTCTTGAGTCTTGACTGACCTATGTACGTATATTAGTAATCCCATCGTAGCAAAAAGAAATAGAAAACAAAACCCTTCACAGAAAGTCTAGCGATTCCTTACTAGAACTTGTGAGTCATGGCCTTCCTCTCTGATTATCACGAGGATCAACAATCTTCATCCTACTCATTCAATGCAGTTCTTGATCTTTCCAACCCTCTAGAGTTCTTGGAATCAGCCTTCAATTTAGCATCTCAAATTAAAGTCCAAATTGTTCAAGAGCGATTCTGTTGAGGAAGACGTCATGCTGTTGGTTCATTCAATCAAGGAAAGAACTAAGTATTAGAATGATGAGGAAAAGAATAAGAATGTAACTGAAGAAGAAGCAAAGAACAGAAGTTACAAAACAAGAAAGAAGAAGAAAGAACAAAATGACAGTAGCTTAGCTTAGCTGTTAGTAAAACGACTTGTAGTTTTAATTTATCTTAGGAACATAAGCAATTAGTAAACACACGTGCCACGTGTTAGATTCAGTTATTCTTTCTGTTAGTAATTTTGGCGGGTTAGCTTGTAGGTTTCTGTTATCTGTTATGTATATAAAGCAGATCTTGTAAAGTAACTTTAATCAAGAAAATCATTTCTCTCAAAGTTCAATTCTAGCTTGATATGGTATTAGAGCGAAGTTTCTAGGGTTTTCTAGTTAAATTTTTGTCTTTCTTTTCATTTTCAGAAGCTTGAAGTATTCATCAATGGCTGTTGTCACAGTCAACACTTCCACTTCTAAATCACCACCATTCTTACAGGATTCATCCATGGCAGATGATCTTTTGTTCTTGCATCCTATGGAAAGGCCTAGTGCTCTTCTTGTTTCTCAACCCATAGTAGAGAAATTATCCAGCTTGGGCTCGGTCAATTAGGAAAACTTTAATTGCTAAGAACAAACTAGTGTATAGTACTCTTTCTCTTTCATCTTCTCTAGTAAGAACAACTTCAGCAATTCAAGCTTGGATTCATTCAGATAATATGGTTGGAACTTGGATTATCAACTTAGTTTCACCTATGATTCAAACTAGCATCATATATAGAGATACAACATTAGAGATCTAGAATGATCTTAAGGACAGGTTTTGTCAAGGAAATCAACCAAGAATCTTTAATTTGCAGAAGGAGATAGTAGAGCTTAATCAAGGTGAGGCTTTCATCACAGACATTTTCACTTAGTTGATGGTATTGTGGGATTAATTGCAAAATTTTAGTCCTTTTCCTATGTGCACTTGCAATGTGAATCAAAAACTTGTTGATTTACAACTTAGAGAATCTGTGATGAAGTTTCTTATGGGATTGAATGAGACCATTGTTCAAACAAAAACTCAGGTTTTATTGATGGATCCTATTACTTTAATAAACAGAGTTTGTTCCTTATTGATTCTAGAAGAGATGCAAAGGAATGTTGGTAATGATTCTAGAGTGGAATCCATTGCTTTGGCTACAAAGGGGCACAATTTTGCTTCTAATTTAGGTAACAATTATAATGGTAACGATCATGTCAAAGGGAAAGAGAAACCAATGTGCACACACGGTGGCCATTTGGGTCATACTATAGAGAAATACTATAAATTGCATGGATTTCCACTAGGTTTTAAGTTCAAAAGAAAGAATCCAATGACCCATCAAGTCTCTTCATCTCATGATCATTCCTAAGATTCACATCCAGCACCTATTCAAAACCAAGCTTTTATCTCACGCCAAGCTCCTTCATTTACACCATATCAATACCATCTTCTGGCATTGATTGATACACCTTCTTCATCAGTGCAACGGTCTTTCCAAGGGCAGGTGTGAGAGACTGGGAATTCGGCTCTCAAAAAGAAATAGGCATTGACACCTCTCTTTTTGGGATTATATAGAGTTACTACTTATTTTATAAGAAAAATAAGATAACTATACAAAAGATTACAAGATGTCTTGAATAATATACATTCTTATTAATTTAAATGAATACAGCTTGATAGAAAGAACTATATATAGATTTGTTTCCTAGTTACAATCTAGTAAAAATGTTACAAGGCCTTGTTTCCTAGTCAAAATCTATCAAAAGAAAAAAGACACTATCCTACGAACCAAAAACCCAAAGTTCGGGGGCTAGGTTACAGAATAGGAAGGTGTTAGGCACCCATTCTGCCCAAACAGAATCTGGTCTTCCAGACTTTAAATGACTATTTAAATACCCTTAAAAAAATGATATGCAACTTGTTGTATTAATATTCCTAGATCTATGGTTGGTTAATATGCAAAAATCTTAGATCTGTTGCATTTATGTAAGAAGAAATCAAATCTAAATTTTAATAACAGGAAAAATATTTTTAAAGAGAAGTTTCAAATCTAATTTTTAAATTAATAGAAAAAATCAATTTTTGATTAAAAAAAATTTTAAATCTGATTTTCAAAATTAAAAAGAATGGATTTTGAAAAGAGTTTTCAAATCTGATTTTTAAAATACAAAAGGAATGATCTTTTAAAAAAGAATTTTCAAACTTGGTTTTTTAATTCAGAAAAAAAAAAAAAAAAAAAAAAAAAAAAAAAGAGAGAGATTTTTAATAAAATTTCCAAATCTGATTTTTTTAATTAAAAAACCGAATGAACTTCAAAGAGAAAATTCAAATCTTTTTTTTTTTTTAAATTAAAAAACACAATGGGTTTTGAAAGGAATTTTCAGATCTGATTTTTTTATTTAGAAAACAAAAGAGGCTTTGAAAATAATTTTCATATCTGATTTTTAGTTTAGAAAATAATAAAGATTTTGAAAATAATTTTTAGATCTGATTTTTAATTTAGAAAACAATAGGGATTTTGAAAATAATTTTTAGATCTGATTTTTAGTTTAGAAAACAATAGACTTTGAAAGTAAATTTCAGAACTGATTTTTGGTTTAGAAAACAAAAAAGGTTTTGTAAATAATTTTCATATCTAGTTTTAATTTACATAAACAAACAATCATGATATGTTTACTTGAAATAAAGAAAAATCCAAATACACAAGAAAGATCATTTTAGAGAGGCATGGAGAATTGCATTAGATGCATAAATATATAAATAAAAAAAGTTAGAAGCTTCCCTACATCAATGCATCAATGAATTCTATAAGGGAATGGGAAAATTACTTTAGAGTTAGAGAGAGGGTGAGTCTCTCTAAGTCCTAAAGAAATTATACTTAATAGAAAATAAAGTGTTCAAGTTGAACTTCCAGAATATCTTTAACGTTAAGGGTAGAGGAGTGCTGAATTCTTAATTTAATTTTGTATTTATAGAGGTGTTGTGCTTAAAAAATAAGCTATGGTTGCTTAGAAAATCAACAGATACAAGTTAGGTCAAGTTTTATCCCTAAAAAATCGAATATGATGTGTTTTGACCTAATATAAAAAATTTTGGGCCGAATTTTTGGAACTCGTGCCAATCGGCACTGTGAAACTGTCGACTAGCACTTGTCATGTGCCAATCAGCACTATTCAAGTGCTGATTGGCATTCTTGGGTGCTCGGCCCAGTTTTCTCTTTCGGTTTAATTTGGACTCTTTTTTAAGCATTTTCTGAGTCGTGAATTGCATCTACACATTTTTTTAAACAAGTATTCCAAATAAAATCCATTTTAATTTGATAATTAGGTCCTTAAAAGAATAATTATCTAAAAGATAATTATTTTTTTAAAAGCTTAATTATCAACAATTCCCTTATTAACTGATTATCCATTTTATTCCTACACAGCCAAGCTTATTTTTTATCAAATCCAACAGCCAATCATATAAATTACTTAATTAATTTTAATTATTGACCAATCAAAATTAATTTCTATTAATCACACGTGATCAACTTCACCCACACAAAATGCATGCAGACCATGAAAACTTGATCTCGTGTTATCTTTCAACTTGACAATCCAATTTGGGAATCAGGCATATCATCATGATCGTTAGAGTCTGCAGATCTTTTTTATGATATGTGATTCTGATTTGGAGAATCGGGCATATCGTCACGATCGTTAGAGTCTCAAGATTGTTTTTATGATATGTGATGAATGATTTATTGCATGAAATGCAATTATGATTTTTGGGTATTTAGAATGATCATTTCAATCATCTTCCAAGACTAAATTATGGGTGCAAAATTGAGTGTTTACAGAATGCCCCTCATTGACAGAGCTTGAAAAGCAAATGTCAATGTATAACAAAGACACTAATTTTAGCAACCATGATTTAATCAAGGTTAAATTCTCAAAGATTTCCTAGCCCTAGAACCTTGGGACATAGAACTAGTGTTTTATTGTCTTTAAAAAATGAGAAATGTGGACATCTAAGCTATTTGGTCATTGATGAACTTGGGTAGAGGCTTGAATGCCATTTTTTTTTTTTTTTTTTTTGAGAACCATATATGAAAATTTTGAAATTTGGCATGATTGAGAACTATATTCGCTCAATCTGGAATCTGGAAGATAACTGAGAACTGTATTCGCTCAATATGAAGATGTGGGATCCGACTAAGAACTGTGTTCGCTTAATCTAGAAATCTGGTAGCTAACTGAGAACTATATTCGCTCAATCTAGACTTTGGGATGACTAAGAACTGTATTCACTCAATCTGGAAATCTGGAAGCCGACTGAGAACTATATTCGCTCAATCTGGACTTTAGGATGACTGAGAACTGTATTCGCTCAATCTGAAGATGTGGGATCCGATTGAAAAATGTATTCGCTTAATCTGGAAATCTGGCAGCAAACTAAAAACTATATTCGCTCAATCTGGACTTTAGGATGACTGAGAATTGTATTCGCTCAGTTTGAAAATATGGAAGTCAACAGAGAACTATATTCACTCAATTTGGACTTTAGGATGACTAAGAACTATATTCGCTTAGTTTGGAAATCTGGAAGTCAACTGAGAACTATACTTGATCAATCTGGACTTTGGGATGACTGAGAACTGTATTCGCTCAATATAGAAATCTGGAAGTCAACTGAGAACTACATCTGCTCACTCTAGAATTTTCCTACAATGGACAAAAAATTCAAATTAGAATTTTGATGATTGAGACTTTATTTGCTCAGTTGTTTAGGGATGTAAAATTTTCCTTGCCTTTTTGTTTAATCAAGTGTAGACACCGCATTTTGTACCCATTATGACTCGGGCCCCTGTTTTCTAATGATGCCCAAACTCTAAGGCCCAAAGCCCGTTTAGAGCCTAATCAGATATCAAATTGACTTGAGGAGTGTTAAATTAGAAAATATAACCTTTTAAATAAGTAAAAATCTATTTTTAGAAATAAAATGGCCAAAGTGGCCCTCAGCCCACGTACGTGGGCAACGGCCTACATACGTGGGCCAAAGCATGCACACACAGGCATACTCTTGTGTGCGCAGCTAGGGTTTCAAAAGTATAAAAAATGCAAGTTTTCTGCAATAATAACTAAGGTTTGGAATAAATCCTACATCTTCTAGGAGCCATTCCAAACCCCCTTTTTTTTTCCAATATATAAAGCCTTACATGATACATTTTCAAAACACACAGAAATCTCACAGGAAAAAAACAAAATTCACTAGAAAATAGTAAATCAAAAGGGAGTTTTTCACAAAACACCCTAAAGTCAATTTTATTTGATTAGGACCTTTTCTGGCCCCAATCCTTTTAGTATAATGTTGCTAATCACTTTCTTATTGGTTAGTGAATAGACATGACTGAGGGGAACAATCAAAATCAAGCTTTGAAAGCTTTTGTGTGAGGTATCTAGTCTAAAATTTTCTAGCATAGCAATATGAGATAATGAATCCTGATGGGTCTTACAGCATCGTAAATTTAGACCAGCCGGAATATAAACTAAATGTTCCTTGGAACGACTTGGTATATTTCAAAACCCTTTGGTCTTTTATCACATGCTCTTTGTCTGCTTGGCTGTTTCTAAATTTGGGGTTTTATATTCCTAATTGGTGTCGACCTTGTGGAGGAAAGCGTGAGGATGATTGGAGGCTAGCAGCTGGTTGCACGAACCCAATCCTCTCAATATGTGCTCAATGAAGTGAACTGGGTAAGAGATGATACTCCCCTATGAACTTTTGCTTGAAATTCATAGCAATGGACTTAACACTTGTCTTTGATGATTTTTTAGAACAATCGGATGGCAAATGCTGATGTCGTGCTTTGGAGGAAAGAATCAAGAATCTTGAATTTCAAGATAGACGACAAGAACCTCAACCTTATACTAACCAAGAGCAACAAGGGGATGCAGAGGGGGGTTTTTCTAGAGGTGGTCCTAAAAGAACTTCCCACTGGCAGACTCGAAGTCCAAATGATGCATGACTGTACTTTTATTTTCTTGCAAAAAACAAAGTATCCCTTAGTCAAATAATTTGAACTAATTCTCAACACTAGCTCTTTGATCTTTGACGACTTTGGTCTTGCAAATTTAGATGATCCAAGTTTAGAGTTCACTTGATGAAGCTTTGTAGCATAACAATTTGAACTTATCTAATCAATCATGACATGAGTATTCTCACCTGAATAAGGCATAGCCGAATGCCCCAAGTTTGGAAATTTATGCATGGTGATGATTTTTCATTTTTTCTTTTCTCTTTTTTTTTTTTTTTTTTTAGAAAAGGGTTTCTTTTAGAAAAGGAGGTGACTGATTTTTTTTAGAAAAGGGGTGAGGCATGGCCGAATGCCCCTGATTTGAAAGTGGATGCATGATTTTGAAAAGTCTTGATTTGATTGATTTTTTTTTTTTTTTTAACAAATGATGATGATGGTGATTTCTTTTGAAAATGAATGAGGCGTGGCCGAATGCCCCTAGTTTGACAGTCAATGTGAATTTTTGAGAAGTTTTATTGCACAGCAACCTTTATTGGTGTGAAAATGGAGCCAAAATAGACCAAAAACATGCCAAAAATGTAAAATGGGTCAGGGCTGTGCATGTTGGGACTGAGTGCCAAACGACACTCTTAGAATGCCGATCGGCACTCTTGCACTCCTAGAGTGCCGATTGTCATTTCTAAGGTGCTGATTGGCACACTCAATTTTAGTCAGATTTTCGCGATTTTGACGTGTTTTTGGGCCTTTTCAAAAAGCTTTTGTATCCGTTTTTTACTGTAAAACACTTTCCTAGTTAACTTCAAACTCTCTTGAATTATTTAAAAATGATTGGAGATAATATAAAAAAAATTAAAAAATAAAAACCTTATCCTAGCATCAAACCTAAAAATAAACTCTGCGTCAAAAACAACTAAGTGAGAGCTACCATACACAAGAATCATACATGGCCAACAATCAAAATCTTTCTCATTCAATTGCACTTCATATCAACAGATGGGTTCATAGCTTTGATTTTGCTACCAAAACCAATGTCTCTACCTTCAAATTAGAAGGAATCAAATCCCTAAGGAACATCAAGATCAACTGGGAATTTCTTCGTGCCATCGTAAAGTTCTGGGACATCGAAGATCATGTCTTTCGATTTGGCACTATTGAACCCTGTCCTACTATTGAATAATTTTCTGTCATTTTGGGTTATGAGTTTAACAAAAAATCAATGGCAATTTCTTGTGATCCCAAGCACAAAGAAATTTTATCTAATGCACTAGGTCTTTCTTTTTCAATTACTAGTAGCATGATCGAAGGCCACATGGTGAATCTCCACGCAGTTGTTACAAGGCTTATTCATCGATGTACTCATGGATATCTGACAACGTGTAGAAAAACGTTTCTTTGTCTCTTTGCTTCATGGGAGAATTCTTGGTTTGCTTTGAAAGACCTGGTTTTGTGGATGCTCAAGCCATAGGAATCGTAGGTCAAATTAGAGACAATGATAATCCTACTTCTCTAATTTTGGCAGAAACTCTTATAGGGTTGGACTCTGTATTCCTTGGTAGAGAATCATGGAAATTTCTTAGAAGTCCGTTAACTTTACAAATATGGTTGATAGAGAGAATGGACATGATAGCCATACTTACTATTTCTAATTATGGTCCTAGTAATTTCCCTAGCAAGGCTGTCATCAAGACCAAGTGTCAAATTGAAAAAGATTGGATTAAATTTTTAGAAAAGAAATCCAACCTTTTAATTCATTGGAACTGTTATTGGTGGAAGTGTCCACCTCCTCTATTGTGATCTCCTAGATTAGATCACATCTTGTTGGTTGGCTTGAGAAAAATTCAGTATGAGCAAGGGATGCCAGGTAGAGGAAGAAAACCTTTTATTCCTTTAGACACTACTCCTACTTCTATACGGAACATGCTGTTAGGCTTGGACATAGCTGACTGAGTGGATCAAACCTTTATTAAGGTTCACTTTCATAAGATGATCGTGGAGTACTCTAACTGGCTGGTAGATAGGATTATCGATAGGGAAATTGACATGGTTTCAGTGCGAGAAAATTTTCTTGGGGATGGCAAGGATAAGCAAGAGGATGGTGACTATGAATTCAAGAGAAGAAATAGAGATGACAGGTTGGTTGCTATTGATGGAACAAGTGAATAGTTAAAGAAAAAGAAACTTAAGAAGACCTGATTCATTTATTTTGACTTTGAACATGTTTATTTAGGAAGTTATTTTGAAACTTTTAGCTTTGAGAATTATTTAGGACTTTCAGTTCTAGTGTCTTGTTTAGGGTTTGTGTCTTGTTTAAGGTTTGGGTTTGTTCTTAGGGTTTGTGTTGATGGAATGATGTTAGGACATATGTAATTCAATGTTAGGAACATATGTCACTATTTTATATAATTTTCTAATCCTTTGACAAAACGCACTTTACTTGTAATTGGGTAGATCTAGGATGTGTTTAATGCTTCAAGAAACAAGGTTTCAAGTTCAGGTGTTAAAGCCATGCAAGTCTGTCCAAGAATCAAGTAATGAAGTGTTGGATTTTAAAGCTTGACAGCTAGCATCTATCGAGGTTTAAAAGCTGTTGAAGCCTGTGGCTCGACAGCTAACTCGATAGATGGCTATCTATCGAGGTTTATGAAACTCAGTTTTTCAAAACTGATTTTCATCCAATCCGTGAGTATATGTTTGGGCTTTCTTTTCTCACAACCCTAAACATATATAAGGATTATTTTATGAGCTGTTAAAGGTTGCACAGTTGCACAAGTGTAGAGCAAAGTCTTGTTCATGCAAATTGTGACCGAAGACAGAATTTTCCCTAGTTCATCTTTCTCTTAAAGTAGCTGCTGTGTTTGTACACCGTAGGGTTTTGTAACCAAGGAGCTTCTTGATTTTCATCATTTGGATGAACTAAAGAACTTTGCAGCCAACATCCTTCTCAATTTAGTGATTAAGTTGCGTACTAGGATCCACGCATCTATTAGTTAGTCACGTACTTGGAGATATGCTTTAAAAAGGAGAGATTGTCACTACAGATCAAGTCCAATTAGATATTGGGGTAAGGGTTCAACTGTAGGTTGGTATAAGGTACTGGGATTCCTTTACTTGTAACCACTTGTTTTGATAAGAGTGGATTCTCGGAAGTAGTGACCTTAAAATCACCCAATGGGGTTTTTGCCATGTAGGTTTTCCCCATTCGTAAACAAATCACCATGTCAATTTATTTTTCACTACATACTTTAGATAATTGGTGATTTATTTGTGCTACCACGCGCTTTACATGTTAATTTGATTAATTAATAAACTTTGCTAATTAATCAATTAATATATTACAAGGGGTCAATACATCCTTGGCCTATCAAGTGGTATCAAAGTAAGCACACTCTGATTAGGTTTTAATCTTTGTTATGTAATCAATTGACCCTTGTTGTCATGGCTGCAACCGGCTTAAAGAGAACTTTGTTTTCAAATACATCTTGTTTTTCTAATCTCTACTTGTTTAAGTGTATCAGAAAATGTAAGTCTAAAAGTTATTTGAATTTTATTATGATGACTATTGAAAAAGATCTCAACTTGACAAAGAAGAAACTAGACGGTCTCAGAATGAAAATACGCAAAGGAGTTCGTCTGAAAAGAGTGGAAGTTAAAGGTTTAGTTCATAAAAGGCAGATGAGAGAAAACACTATTCCCACTAATCTATCATTTAAGCACGAAGTGTGCTTCATGATGAAGTCCACATTTAAGGTTATGGACACATGTTTATGGTACCTTGATAGTGGTTGCTCAAGACTGATGGAAAAATGCATGTGCACAGCGGAAAATTAATGGATCTACATCATTCACAATTGATAACATGCACTATGTAAATTTCAGAATACAAGAACAAAAGAGTGTACCTTGGTGTGGTGAATTTCAAAACAAAGATTATAAGCACTTGGGAATACTTTTAATCTTCACTCCAATTCCACTAATGTCCAAGATGTGTGGTCTCTCAATAAGTTTTATGAACTGTTCAAGAGAGAATTCAAGAGTGTCCAACACTCACATACACCATTTCATGTAAGTTGTTCATTGTTAAAAAAAATCTATATGTTTCTCTTCTTATAACTGATTATCTAATTGGGCTAGCCTTTTGGGCCTTTCCAATTAGGCTCTAGTATGTGGCTTGGAGTGAGACCAATAAGACACTAGCTCCAATGGGCCTTGGGCTTTTCTATCAATTTTTGACAAGTCCAAAGTTGTCATTAACTATATTTAATACCACTATATAAATATAGTTGCACTCTAGGCCTTATTAATAAATTATATCCCAAGACTTTATTGTACATGCAACCCCTTCATAAAATATTCGTAGTAATACAAAGTCATAAATGTAAACTGCTACTTTGTAGATTACTACATCTTAATCCTTGAGTACCCGGTTTAATCCTTTTAAGTTATTCATCATATATTTATGAAATCCAATTCCATAAATATATACTTTAGTAATTTCTTACTAAAGTGGTTAGGCCTAACTCTCTGAATAACAAATCCATTAGACTTATCTCAAGGGAATATTTTGTATCTCCGTTAAGAGACTATGAATTCCATCTTAAGAATATGTGTTTCATCAACACTAAATGTGGCTGCCTAACATATTGAGATTTTGACTATTACTTTAGATCTCACTCCTGATATATCAAAGCAACCTACACCTTATGATTAGGTCCACTATTCTCTCAAGATTAAGAGTTCATGCAAATATAAGTCATGAGATTTATTATTCATTTGACAGTCTTTAGGAGAATAATAAATCTCACAGCAGTCCAGTTCAATATGTCTTAACTCTTAAAACATATCAACACATCAACTAGAAGTCTCCACTTCCATGATCAAAACAAATCATCTTAGTTGATATGTTATAATCTTCGTAGATGAAATGCCCAATTTCATCACCAACCACGAACTAAAATTATGAGTTTACAAAGAACTTGTGACTTATATCTTTTGTGACTAAATCACATAAATTACATACTATGCATCTCATGGACTCTATGATAATGTCCAAATATTCATGTTACCATTATTTCAGATAATAATAAAACAAATTTATTAATCATAATATTAAGTCATACACAATGTCATACTTAATATCATACATAGCATCATACAATAGGATTTAAGGACACTAATCCTAACAAAGACATATGACTAGAGACCGATCTCTCTTCAAGGTTTTCAAGTCTAAGAAAGGTGTAATGTCACTTTTGGTGATGGGAGCAAGTCACAGATCAAATGAAAGGGAATCATATCTCTACCTAGATTGCTAGACATTGCAAATGTTCTATATGTAGAAGGTCTGAGAGTGAACCTGTTGAGCATAAGTCAAATATGTGATCAAGACTTCATGGTACTACTCTCAAAGGGAAAATGCCTTGTCATGGATGAGTCTAGAAAGAAGCTCATAAGTGGTGTTTGCACTCTAGACAATTGTTATGCCTTGGATCCTAATGCTGATATTATGTGCAATAGCATTCATTTACCAAATGAAGATCTATGGCACCAAAGGATGGGACATGCTAGTGAGCAATGTGGTATGTGGACCATGTTAGCTTGGGAAACAGACAAAAGCCGAACATCGGGCACTCAGACATCTACTACATCCAAACCATTAGAGCTACTACATCTAGATCTTATAGGTCCAACCAGAACGAGTCTCTTGGTGGAAAGAGATACATCATGGTTGTGGTAGACGATTTCACTAGGTATACTTAGGTCATTCTCCTACGATCCAAGTCTAATGCTCTTGAGCACATTGAAGCCTTGTGCACAAAATTGCAGAATGAGAAGAGCTTGAAGATTGTTCAAATTCGAAGTGATCATGGTAAGGAATTCGAGAACTTATATATGGAGTCCTTTTGCACAAGATTAGGTATATCTCACGAATTCTCTACCCCTATTACTCCTCAACAGAACGATGTAGTAGAAAGGAAGAACAAGGTTATTCAAGAGATGGATAAAGCCATCTTGCACAACAAGGATGTGGCTAAAAAATTGTGGGGAAAAGCTGTTAACACTGCTTATCATACGGTTAATAGGGTGTATTTTAGACCCGGTACCAAGAAGACTACATATGAGTTACGGAAGGGAATGACACCAAATGTTAAGTATTTCAAAATCTTTGGAAGTACTTGTTTCATTCTCAACGATATAGCAAATATGGGAAAATTTGACTCTCAAAGTAATGAAGGAATATTTCTTGGATACTCCTCTACAAGCAAGGCATGTCAGGTATACAACAAAAAAACCATGAAGGTAATGGAAACAGTAAATGTTGTTATTGATTAATCTTTAGATTCTAGTTCTGGGAAATTTAATGAGGAAATCCCCAAAGAGATTCTTCCTCTCAAGCCCAAGGAAGTTCAAGAAATTGTTGAATAAAAGCCCACATCTCTGAACTTACACTAAAAAAGCGTACAGTTGATAAATGTGTTGCTAACTTTGTGTTTTATTCTTGTTACTTGTCGCAAGTTGAACCCACTAAAGTTGAGGAAGCTCTTTAGGATGAAAACTGGGTTAAAGCTATGCATGATAAACTGCTTTAGTTTCAGAGGAATGATGTCCACAATAAGACTGGTGAGGAGGGTAATATGATCCGTAACAAGGCTCGTCTTGTAGCTCAAGGATACTCATAAATGGAAGGAGTAGACTATGATGAGTCATTTGCTCTAGTAGCCCGCATATAGTCCATTAGAATTCTCCTAGCCCTAGCATGTCACCTAAAGTTCAAGCTATACCAAATGGATGTAAAAACTACTTTCTTGAATGGGTTCCTTAAAGAAGATGTCTATGTGGCTCAACCAAAAGGATTCATTGATTCACACTTTTCGAATCATGTTTTGTACCTTAAGAAGGCAGTTTATGGTTTAAAGCAAGCCCCTAGAGCTTGGTATGATAGGCTCACATAATACTTGGTGTCTTATGGGCTCACAAGAGGAAAAGCTGATCAAACTCTCTTCATTAAACGGGAAGATGGTGAGTTGATAATTTCTCAAGTCTATGTTGATGATATCATCTTTAGGTCGTCTAAGGATGAACTTGCTCATAGTTTCTCAAAACTCATGCAAGGCAAATTCAAGATGAGCATGATTGGAGAGTTAACTCACTTCCTTGGCTTGCAAATTCGTGAACAAGATTCAGGTATATTCCTATCTCAATCCAAATATGAAAGAAATCTTGTGAAGAAGTTTGGTTTGGAATCTGCTAGTTCTGTTAGAACCCCTATAAACCCAAATGTTAAACTCACTTTTAACTTGTTAGGTAAAAGTGTAGATTCATCTCTTTATAGAAGAATGTAGGTAGTCTTCTTTACCTTACTACTAGTAAACCTAACATTAATTATAGTATAGGAGTGTGTGCTAGATATCAAGCTAATCCCAAAGAGTCTCATATGATTGCTTCGAAAACAATCATAAAGTATGTCAAAACCACTGCCGACTTTGGTGTGTGGTACAGCACGGACACAAATGATGTCTTAGCTGGGTATTCTGATGCTGATTTGGTTGGGAATGCTGATGATAGAAAGAGTACATCGGGGGGTTATTTCTATGTGGGTAATAATCTTGTCTCTTGGATGAGCAAGAAGCAGAATTCCATCTCATTACCCACTGCAACTGAGTACATCAATGCCAATAGCTATTGCACCCAACTTCTATAGATGCAAAAACTCCTCCATGATTATGGTATTTGTCAGGAGCATCTTACCATCTACTGTGATAATACCAGTGCCATCAACATCTCTAAAATTCCAATTCAACATTCTCAAACTAAACACACAGAGATTCGACATCACTTCATTAGGGAGCTTGTCGAAAATGGTACTCTTACTCTTGATTTTATTCACACAGATGATCAGAAGGCTGATTTGTTTACCAAATCACTTGACAGCAAACGATTTGAATTCCTTTGCCAAAACATTGGTGTCATCTCCATGGATTGATCTCTTCTTCTCCTCCTCATTCCTCATGCTTTTGCTTCTAGTTTTATGCATTGCTTTGTTTAACATGTTTTTGTTTGGTTATTTTTTAGTTTTGCTTTATTTTGTTTTTCATATAAAAATTGAAATATCAGAAAAATACAAAAATAGTGTGTGTTTGTGTATATTGGTACTTGTGTACCTTGGATGGCCATTGAAACAAAGTTTTCTAAACTTAGTATCTTTTGTAGCTTAGATGGGCATCTCTATGCACAATTAAGCAAGTGAGCTTTGTGGCTCATGTTTGTGATGAGTAAGGTTAAGTGATCTCTTGTACTTAACACTCGTATCACTCTTTTTGATGAGAATGACTAGAAATTACTAAGAGAAAGACATAAATAACCATCTCACCACTGTTGCCTGCCAATCATGAAATGACATTTGTATGCTTCAACATAGCAAAAGTGGAATGTCAAATGTTTAACATCATTGGGTATTTCTTTTCTATCTCATATATGCCCATGCATGGTTTGCTTAAAAAAAAATATGCAAAGAAAAATAAAAGCAGAAATATCAAAATGCTTTATATATGATTGTAAGCATGTATTCTAAGACATGTGGGAGTTATAGGATGTACCTTGAAGGTGATAGTCTCCATCAAACAGTTATGATTGTGTGTGAGTTAAAGTGATTTTCTCATACCTCAAATCGTCATAACATGTAGACACTTATGCAATCTTGCGGTGTTTTTCACACACAACACGCAATATTATTTGCTACTTTTGATACATGTACAAGTACAATGTGATTTGCCATCACAAGGAATACATGTGTGAATGTATGCTCACTAAACTGTCTTAACTTGTTTTTGAAATATAAAATTGGTTAGACTTGTTTAGTGTGTGTGTGTGTGTTTTGGGATCAATGTGCTTAACATTTTTCTTTTTAAGAGATGATTTTGAGAGCTTAAAATGTTGTTTGGATCTTTGTTTGAGTAGCATGCTTGATTGAATTCATATTTGTGTTTTTCTCTTCCTTGAAAAATTGTTTTTAAGCAATCTCGATAGCTTTTCGGCTATCTATCGAGACCCTTCAACTTCTTTTTATTGTGTTCTCGATAGCTCTTGATAGTTAGTTCGATCAATCGAGAAACTTTTTGTCTCCTCGATTGCTTCTCGATAGCTACCTTGATCCATAGAACTTCTTTGCTTTGGAAACCCCTCGTTAAATCCTCAATTGTTGGATCGATAGCTAAAACACACCTTTTTAAATCTCAATTGCTCTCAATCGATTGAAATTTATAAAGTTTCTATATATACGCGCCTCACGATTTCAGATATATTCTCCTCGATCTCTCTCGATTGCTTTGAGTCTTTTCATCTCCCAAACATCTCTCACACACTCCAAACTTCATTCCTAAGTATTCTTCGACCTTAATCTTGGTTTTCTTCACTAGTAAGGTCCTTAATCCCTATCTTCATCATGTATTTCATGTTTTCTAACCTAACTTTTGGGATTTTTGGAAAGTTTTGAGATTTTTCAAAATCAATGAAGTCTTTGCTAAATTTTTGGGATAGGTTTTGTCAAAATGATGTTTGAAACTTCATGCATTGCATCACATGTGCATTATAACAATGTTTCATGCATTTTAGATGTGTGTTTACTTTGTTGCTATGTTGTGTGCTGATAGGTTTGCATTGAACTAAGCCCATGATGTATTTAAATTTACATGTCACATGTTCATGCATTTTCATGCATACGTACCTTCATGTTTCTATATTTGTTATATTGTATCTTGTTTGTGTTTTTCTGATTGTCTCTCTCTCTCTCTCCCTCTCTCTCTCTCTCTCTCTTTTACGTTAGTTGCGTCATGGTACCTAAACATAAATCCACTCCGTCCTGGAACCCTCTTCATTCTGGGGCATCTACTTCTTCCTCTCCTTCTAGCCCTACTCCATCTCACATTTAGTTCTGTGATGAGAAGGCCAAATCGAACTTCTTGGAGAACTTTTCACAACGAGCCATTCATTCAGAATGCCAAGTCATTCTGTCAGACTTTTTAGACACTGACCTACCCACTATCATCTACAATAAAGGTTGGGAGTCACTATGTGGTGCCTCGGTCACGTGCCCTTCCATGATCATATAGGAGTTCCACTCCAATATTCACAGATTTGATTACTCTATACCCCAGTTTGTCACTCGCATTCAGGGTATACGCATGGTTGTTACTTTGGATATTGTTTCTGAGGCACTACACGTGCCTAGGGTAGCGCATCCTGACTACCCTGGCTATGAGCGTCTACAAATTGTGTCCAAAGATGAACTCTCATCTCTATTCAATGAGACACCGTCTTCTTAGGGTGACCGTCAAAGTACCTTATGCTCGGCCTTTGCTAGAGGTCCGAGAATCCTTAACATAGTGATGACATTCTTTCTCCATCCATTGTCTCACTATAACACTATCACAAAGCCTTATGCTTAGTTTTTGTTATCCCTCATTGAGGATCTTTCCATTGACTTTCCTTCTCACTTTAAACTCTCCTAGATGTTTATAAGCTACTATCATGTGGCTCCTTTGCCATTTTTCTGTCTCCTATCCCGAGTCTCCCCACTTCACGTTCATATATGCCACTAACGCCACTACTGTGAAAAGGAGTGTTACGCAACTTCACTCCAGGCAGCCCTGGATATAGACGGCAGCTCCTCCAGCTTCTACTGCTCCATCCACCTCCGCTCCTTCATCTTCAACGGGTGGAGTGACACTTGAGGCCATCATGGCATAGCTTGTGCACATGGATTCTTGCCTTGACACTCTCAGTGATGAGTTGTGTCAGGTGAACACCTGTGTTGGTCGTATCGCTGTCGCTTCCTCTCCATCTCCACCAACCTTTGAGGATGAGAATGATGATGGCTCCAGCAGTAATGATGCTGATGAGGATGATGATGATGGCTTGCGTAGTGATGATGGGATGTCTACTTGATTTACTTGCCCTTTGTCACCGTGACAAAAAGGGGGAGTATTTTTGAGATAAGAGTAGTCATACTCATAGGGGGAGGGTTAGTATAAGAGATAGGAGGAGTGTATATTAAGGGATGTAGTGAGGATTTTTGTATCTTTTCTTTTCTTTCTATTTTAGATACATTGTTTCTTTGTATATTGGTCTTGTGACCACGTTACATACATTGTACTTATATTTGGTCTATATATATATATATATATTGATGTATGTTATTTCACCTATCTCTCCATGTGTTGTTGCTTTTCTTTCTCTATACACATGTTTCTTATTTAATGTACGCAGTCTATTATTTCTGTTTCACACTAATATGCCTTGATGAGTTTTGTTTAAAGCGTTTCAGAAATATAGGTTCTCAAAGTCTACTTGCCATAAACTCTCTTCTTGCAAAGTTTTTCAAAAGTTTGTGTTAGGATAGATTTTATTGTATTCAACAAGTGAGTATGAGTTAAGTGATTTATGACTTCTGACATATGTTTATTTGTTTGTTGTGGTTTTGTCACGGATTGCCAAAGGGGGAGATTGTTAGGACATGTGATTCAATGTTAGGAACATATGTCACTATTTTATATAATTGGCTAATCCTTTGACAAAACGCACTTTACTTATAATTGGATAAATCTAGGATGTGTTTAATACTTCGAGAAACAAGGTTTCAAGTTCAAGTGTTAAAGCCATGCAAGTCTATCCAAGAGTCAAGTAATAAAGTGCTGGATTTTAAAACTCAACAGCTAGCATCTATCGAGGTTTAAAAGCTACTGAAGCCTATGGCTCGACAGCTAGCTCAATAGATGGCTATCTATCGAGGTTTATAAAACTCAGTTTTTCAGAACTGATTTTCATCCAATCCATGAGTACATGTTTGGGCTTTCTTTTCTCACAACCCTAAACATATATAAGGATTATTTTAAGGGCCATCAAAGGTTGCACAATTGCACAAGTGTAGAGAAAAATCTTGTTCATGCAAATTGTGACCAGAGACAGAATTTGCCCTAGTTCATCTTTCTCTTGAAAAAGCTATTGTGTTTGTACATTGTAGTGTTTTGTGACCAAGGAACTTCTTGATTTTCATCGTCTGGGTGAACTGAAGAACTTTGCAACCAACATCCTTCTCAAGTTGGTGATTAAGACGCATACTGGGATCCACGCATCTATTGGTTAGTCACGTATTGGGAGTCGTGCATTAAAAATGAGAGATTATCACTACAGAACAAGTCCAATTAGGTATTGGGGTAAAGGTTCAACTGTAGGTTGGTATAAGGTACTGGGATTCCTTTACTTGTAATTGCTTGTTTTGATAATAGTGGATTCTCAGGAGTGGTAACCTTAAAATCACCTGATGGGGTTTTTGCCATGTAGATTTTCCTCATTTGTAAATAAATCACTGTGTCAATTTATTTTCCGCTGCATACTTTAGATAATTGGTGATTTGTTTGTGCTACCATGCGCTTTGCATTTTAATATGATTAATTAATAAACTTGGTTAATTAATCAATTAATATATCACAAAGGGTCAATATGTTCTCGGCCAATCAAATGAAATGGTTTAATTCTGCGAAAAAATTTTATTTTCTCAAATGCGTGATGGGTGAATGGTAGGCTTGGGTAAGTTATGGCCGGACCAATATATGGTTTCCTACATACCTCCTTGGTAGAAGGATCAAGTCATCATGTAGTTCATTTTATTTGCCTTAATTTTTGCTTAGGCCGCCCTTTCAAGTTTTCAACCTAGCAGGCTCTCTCACTCTCTTTTTGCATAAACCACCCTTTCGAGATTTCAATCTACCTTTTTTTTTTTTTTGGTGTGTAAACACTCCTAAAATAGAAAATAAAAATAACTTACAACCACTTTAGACGTGGTATTTCTTCAACTAGTCCATATTAGTGGGTTCAGTAAAGGGGTTTGCATCTAGGTCCATCAACCTTACTGCCCCTCCCGAATATATCTGCTTAATGATGTACGGACCTGCCTAATTCTACTTGAACCTTCCATTCATCTCTTGGACTGGGGCTTGAATCTCATTCAACACTAAGTCTCCTGTCTTCAAATCTCTAGTCCATACTTTCTTGTCAAAAGCCTTTCTAAGTCTCCTCTGGAAACCTTGAATGTGATATAAGGCCTTAAGATTATGCATAACTAATCATACCTGCTTTGCAACCAATCACCCTCGGGAATTTCACTCTCTGGTACTGTCCTTAATGAACAGATACCCATTTCAATGGGAAGAACTGCCTCCATTCCATACACCAATGAATAAGGGGTGGCTCCTATGGATGACTGAATTGATATCCTATATCCCCAAAGTGCATAGGGCAACTGTAAGTGTTAATCCTTGTAGTTCTTCATGCTTTTCTTCAAAATCTTCCATATGTTTTTATTTGCAGCCTCAACTGCTCCATTTGTCTGGGGACGATATGGCGATGATCAGTGATGCTAAATATTGAACTCTCGAAGTAACTTCTCTGTCACTCCTTTGAAATGCAGTCCATTATCTGAAATTATTTCATGTGATACCCCATATCGACAAATGATATTAGTTTGAATGAACAAGGCAACTTTCTTTGAATTCAACACCTTGTATGAGGCAGTTTCAACCCATTTAGTGAAGTAATCAATGGCCATTAATATGAATTCATGACTGATTAATACTATTGGGTGGATCTTCCCAATAATATCTATTCCCCATGTAAAGAACAGTCATGGTGAAGTCATCGTATGTAACGACATTGGCAGCATGTGCTTCAAATCTCCATGGACCTAGCACTAATAACATGTCCGAACATGGGCTACACAATCTGCTTCCATAGTGCTCCTGTAATAACCCTGTCTCCTTATCTTCCGTCACAACATTTGTGCTTAGCCCATAGCTTGACTCATAGACCTCTTCAATTTCCTGTTGTGCTTCCTTAGCAGTTATATAAAGTAGATGAATTATGTTGTATGACCTTCTATACAACCTCTTACCACAGATGATGTAATTAGTAGACAACCTCCAAATGGTCAATTAATCATTCTTATCTATAGACTTTGAGTATGTCCCTTCCTTGAGATACTGTAAGATATCTGAATACCATTCACCTTCCCTATTCAGTTCTCCGTCTCCCTCTATTGACATATAGTAAGCCAACTCTTCCTTTTGCCCTACCACTATTGGTCGGGCTTGGACTTCCTTAGGCCCATCCATCATAGAAGCTAATGTTGCTAAAGCATCTGCAATCTAATTCTGCATTCTAGGCACGTACTAGCATCGAATCTTCCTAAACTTCGTTGCCAATTTTTGAAGGCATTCATGATAAGGCATTAGCTTCTCCTCCTTGATCTTCCATATGTTCTGAATCAAAAAAATTATTAGAGCTGAGTCACTATACACTTCCAATTCTTCCACTCTAAAACTGAGGGCTGCTTGTAATCCCATAATGCAAGCTTCATATTTTGTGGCACTATTAGTGGCAGGAAAGTTAAGCTTACCAGAAAATGGGATACATGGCCCTTTTGGAGAAATTAAGAGAACTCCAATGTCACTTATGTTACGATTAGTTGTCCCATCAAAATACATCTCCCATGGTTACAACTCTATCATCATAATATCTACATCTGGGAAGTCTCTTGAATTTCTTGAGCTTCTTCAAGTAAGCAATGGGCTAAGTGATCAGCAATTGCTCTTCTTTATGGACTTTTGAGTCACATACTTTATATCAAATTTTGACAAAAGCAAAACCCATTTAGCTGTCTTCCCATCTTGCACCAGCTTTTCCATCAGATATTTCAAATGATCCATTCTAGCTCACAATAGGACTTGGAAAGCACGCATATAATGTCTGAGTTTTCTGGTAGCCCATACCAGTGCAACACAAGTCTTCTCAAGTGCTAAATACTTCTCTTCATAAGCCATCATCTTCTTGCTAATATAGTAAATTGCATTCTCCTTACTAGATTCCTCAAGATATTGAGCAATAAAGCCCTCATTGATGTATCTATGGCTGTAAGATAGAGCAATAGCAGCTTTTCTAGTATCAGTGGAACCAGTATTGGTGGCTTCATCAAGTAATTCTTAATTTTCTCAAAAGCTTCTTGACATTGTTCATCATACTCTTTGGACTTCACTATCATATCATCCATATAAACTTCAACTTCTTTGTGTGTCAAATCATGCAATAGGGTAATGACTACTTGCTGAGATGGCACTAGCATTCTTAAGGCCAAATGGCATGACCTTGTAACAATAGGTCCCCCATGGAGTAATAAAGGACATCTTTTCTATATCTTCTAAAGCCATATTTATCTAATTGTACCCTAAAAAGTTGTCCATGAATGATAGCAATACATTTCTTGATGTATTATCAACCAAAATATATAAGGCAACGGAAAGTCATCCTTAGGGCTGGCTTTGTTAAGATCTCTGAAGTCTACACACATCCTCACCTTCCCATCTTTCTTCAGCACTGGAACCACATTGTCTAACCATTCTTGGTATTTTACCACCCTCAAGAATCTCACATTGCACTATTTCTCAACTTCTTCCTTGATCTTAGGAGTCCATTTTGGCTTCATCCTTCTCAGCTTATGCTTGACTGGCTTAATAGTTGGGTCTGTAGGAATGTAATGTTGCATTATATCTATATCGATCCCTGGCATATCCTCATACGACCATGCAAACACCTCTTTGAATTCTTTCAGCACTGTGACCAGTGCATCATTCTTAAAGGAACTTAAAGTATTGCCAATCTAGACCATCTTAGGTTCATCACGGTTTCCCAAGTTAATTGACTGGGTTTCTTCTTTTATGGGTTCTAAATGCCCTTGTTTTAATTCCTCATCATTAAAAGTTTCTATTCTAATTTCCAAAATTAAAAAAAATAAAATAAAATAAAATTCAAAGCTAACAAGTAAGTAGAATCAGAAATTATTTTATGGGGGGTAGAGTTTTTGACAAACTCAACAGGAATTAACCCTACAAGGATGGACACATGATCACAGACATACTCAACAGGAATAGCAATATTAGCAAAGACGAACTCAATGGGGATGGAAATAATGCTTTTAGTAGGACTAAATGGCTTGGTGGTCTTGGTCTTCTCTAGAGGGTCTTCCATGGGGTGGGTGGCTCCCTCTCATGCCCAATTCTCTAATTCAGTTATGGCTTTGGTGACGGTAACTGGCTCCTAGCGAATTCCTTCTTCTTTTAGCATCAATACTCTAGGGTCTTCATCCATGTAATCCAAACCTTCTCCATCAACATCCATATCTACGAGCTTGTCGTCACTGCATTCCATTATTTCATCTTCATCCTCAATTTTCTCTAAGTTTAAGTTTTTGAAGCTATGGATCATTAGATTTCTATCAATCAAAGCCAGTCTTGCATCTATATCATCTTCTTCATTAGTGTATGTAGTTAATGAGCCAAACTCTAAGTTATGAAATGAACCGAATTCAGAAATCTCCCAACCATATTTATTATATCAAGGGCCTGATTTTGGGCTAACATCTATAATGCAACTCCAATCCGAAGGGCGCCAACAAGGATACTTATCATAGTCTCCCCCTATAGCTTCCTTATCATCTTCTATGTCTATAGACACCTCATTTTGTACCCAGTTAATAAACTTTAGTCCTCAATCCCAATGATGAGTTTGACATGTCTACAAAAGGTAATTGAAGTTATTTTGATAGTTTGGAAGTAATCACGACTCAAAAGTGCTCAAATCGCTTTGAAAACATTGCTGAAAAATGACCTTTACTCATTGTTTTGACCACAACTCTTAATCCACAAAGAATTTTTGAGTGAGGTTTGTTGCATTGGAAATTAGACATCCTAGGCTTCAATTTGAACACAAATTTTGAAGTTCGGCCATTGGAGTTGTGCGTACGCATGCACAAACTTATGAATGCACATACAAACCTCCGTACACAGGGCCCATTCAAAAACCTTAGAAGTTCATGTTTTAGGGTCCAAAGCCTCCCTCTTTGATAGGACCCAGCCCCTAGACCTTTTGGAACATCCAAAACCCTAAAAATAAGCTTGAAAACCCTAATTTTAACATATAAATACATCCTTGTGCCTCCAAACTAAAACCCTAGCAAGAGAGAGCTGATTTTTCACCTAAACTTCTCCAAAACTCTTTTCTAACTCTGATTTTTCTGCACATCGAGCACTAAGCACATTTTTGGCTTTTAAAAACCTCTCTCTATTACTCATTAGGGAAGAAACTACTTTCTAATCCAAATCAAAAAACCTTTTTCAAACAATCTTTTCAAGAACATCTTTTATTTTGAGTTGTGATTACCTATGAACTATTGAATATTTTGATTCCCATGATTATCAATGAATCTTGTTGTGTAGGCACTGAAGGGCCGGTTTAATATCTAACAAGTTGTGTTCCATAAGCAAGGTGAGTCTCTCTTGATGGTTCTTCCTTAATTTTGGTTTTGGTATAACTTGTGTTCTTGTTGTTCATATTTGATTTATATATTATATGTTCTTAGATATATGTTTTGTTTTGTTTAATTTTGTTTTGTTGTGTCTCATTATGTTTCAATTAGAGAGTTGAATGATTTGATTAATTGATGAATATGTTATGATGTGTTAAGTGTTGCTTTCATTTGTTATTAGATCCAATGCATGTTAGGAATAGTTTTTGTTTTGCGTATCTTTGATATATTTGTTCTTAGTTTAGGTTGTGTAGTTTTTATGTTTTAAAGCATGATAGGTTGTTAGATTCATTGTTTTTAAGTCTTAGTTTGTTTTCTATATTGATGTTTTCGTGACTAAGGTTTCTGGGCTGAAACCCACGTGCACATAATCTTGGCTACATACGCAGGTTGGATTATGTGTACATAGGCTTGATCATGAGCATGTATACCGCTGCCCAGAAACCCTAGTTTGAGTTTTCTACTTTTTTTTCTTCATTTGTTTCACATATTATGCCTCTGTTTTGATACCTTTCTATAGGTATGAGTCCTTGTTCTATGTTTGTTGTTTGTTTGTCTTTCATATGATTAAATTAGGGTTTATCTTGTGTTTCTTTGTTTTGATGTCATGATCACGCATTCACATGTTCACGCATTTATGCCATAGGTGCTAAGATGCAGCAAGGTAAGTGAGGTAAGTCATGCATTCACATAAACATGCATCTTTGAAAATGATTTTGCCTTGATGATGGAGATAACATGTTTGTTTGGTTGAGTTCTTCTTGAAGTATAGATGCAATCACATGTTTGCTTAGATCGTTCTATGCCTATATGTTGCCTTGGATATGATATGTATGATAGTAACATGCTAGGGTTCATTTTATGCCATGATAGTGTTGGTAAATCTGGTTTTGTATCTCATACAAAACATATAACGGAAACAACAAACATGGATCTATTTCATTCATGATTAATTTCAGAATCTAAAAACAAGATAGCATACCTTGGTGTGGTGAAATTCAAAACAAAAGATTATAAATACTTGGGAAAACTTTTAATCTTCACTTCAATTCCACTTTACGCCCAAGAAGTATGGTCTCTCAATCAGTTTCCAAGGGAGAATAATCAAGTGGTTTCACTCACACATACACACCATTTCGCAATCATGTCTCTCTTTTTTTTCTCCCTAATGAATAAATTGTGTATGTCTCTCCCTTTTATATTTAACTGATTATCTAATTGGGCTGGCCTATTGGGCCTTTCCAATTGGGATTTAGTGTGTGGCTTGGAGTGGGACCAAAAGGGACCAATAAGACACTAGCTCTATTGGGCCTTGGGCTTTTCTGTCAACTCTTGACAAGTCCAAAGTTACCATTAATTATATTTAATACCACTATATAAATATAATTGCACTCCAGGTCTTATTAATAAATTATATCCCAAGACTTTATTATACATGCAACCTCTTCATAAAATATTCGTAGTAATTCAAAGTCATGAATATAGACTACCACTTTGAAGATTACTCCATCTCAATCCTTAAGTACCCCATTTAATCCTTTAAGTTATTCATCATATATTTATAAAATCCAATTTCATAAATATATACTTTAGTAACTCCTTACTAAAGTGGTTAGGCCTAACACTCTAAATAATCAAACCCATTAAACTTATCTCAAGGGAATATTTTATATCTCCGTGAAGAGATTATGAATTTCATCTTGAGAATATATGTTCCATCAACACTAAATGTGGCTACCCAACATACTGAGGTTTTGATCGTGACTTTAGATCTCACTCCTGATATATCAAAGCAACCTATACTTCATGATCAGGTCCATTATTCTCTCAGGATCAAGAGTTCACGTAAATAGAAGACGTGAAATTTATTATTCATTTGACAGTCGTTAGGAGAATAATAAATCTCACAGCAGTCCAGTTCAATATGTCTTAACTCTTAAAACATATTAACACATCAACTAGAAGTCACCACTTCCATGATCAAGATAAATCATCTTAGTTGATATGTTATAGTCTTTGCAGATGAAATGCCCAATTTAATCATCGACTACGAACTAAAATTTTGAGTTTACAAAGAACTTGTGACTTATATCTTCTGTGACTAAATCACATAAATCACATACTATGCATCTCATGGACTATATGATAATGTCCAAATATTCATGTTATCATTATTTTAGATAATAATAAAACAAATTTATTAATCACAACATTAAGTCATACATAATGTCATACATAGCATCATACAATAGGATTTAAGGGCACTAATCCGAACAGATAGATGTATGATTAGGCCTTTTTGGAATGATTGATGCCTTGTTGATTGTTAGATGTACACTAGTATGTCTGTAAGTATAAATGCAATGTTGAATGTGCCTTTAATAGAGTTAAGACATAAGACACAATGAGAGGAAGCCAACCTTAGGGTTGGGCAGTTTTGGGTGCCTAACACCTTCCCAAGACCGTACCTTAACTCTGAACCCATATCTCTAGTAGTAAGACCAAAAGGTCCTTCCTCAAAAGGACGCTATATATATAGTTCCTTGATCATTGCAAAAACTAGATGGAAACTCCCCCTTGTGTCCACAATGTCTTCATCATAATAGTCCACCTCGTCATAAGAATTATCTTCATAAAAGACTCTTGCATCCTCATCTTCGTTATCACTAGGGACTTCACCCCTATCATTACCTCTGTCTCAGCTACCATAGTCTTCACTGTCACTTCCTTCATTGTCACTATCTTCGCTGCCATTGTCTCCACCATCACTATCATCACTATTACTATCTTTATTATCACTGTCTTCACTATTATTGTTTTCACTATCACTATATCCACTGTCACTGCCTTCATCGTCATCACTAGGGGCTTTTCCTTCTTCATCATCCATCCTTGCTTCATAAGGATCCTTCAGCGCGTGTTGACAGGCTTCTCAATATTCTTCCTTTTCTATCTGAAAGATAATTATTTTTAAAAAAGCTTAATTATCAACAATTCCCTTATTATCTAATTATCCATTTTATTCCTATGCAACCAAGCTTAATTTTTTATCAAATCCAACAACCAATCACATAAATTACTTAATTAATTTTAATTATTGACCAATCAAAATAAATTTCAATTAATCACACGTGATCAACTTCACCCATACAAAATGCATGCAAACCATGAAAACTCGATCTCGTGATATCTTTCAACCCGACAGTCTAATTTGGGAATTGGGCATATCGTCGCGATTATTAGAGTCTCGAGATCATTTTTATGATATGTGATGCCGTGTTTGGGGAATCAGGCATATCATCACGATCCTTAGAGTCTCAAGATCATTTTTATGATATGTGTTAGGACATATGTGAATCAATGTTAGGAATATATGTCAATATAGAATTGGATAATCCTTTGACAAAATGCACTTTACTTATAATTGGGTAGATCTAGGATGTATTTAATGCTTCAAGGAATAAGGTTTCAAGTTCAAGTGTTAAAGCCACGCAGGTCTATTTAAGAAACAAGTGGAGAAATGCTGGATTTTAAAACTTAACAACTAGTATCTATCGAGGTTTAAAAAACTATTTCAGCCCGATGCTTGACAGCTTCTCGACAGATAGGGTATCTATCGAGATTTATGAAAATCAGTTTTTCAAAGCTGATTTCACTCAAATCCGTGAATAGATATTTGGGCTTTCTTTTCTCACAACCCTAAACATATATAAGGATTGTTTTAAGGGCTATTACAGCTAATGCAACTCAATGCAAAAGTTTTTCACAAGCATATTCTGAACCGGAGACATATGCCCTAGTTCATCTTTCTATTCAATAAGCTATTATGTTTGTACATCGTAGGATTTTGTAACCAAGGAGCTTCGTGATATTCATCGTGTGATGAACTAAAGAACTTTGCAGCCAACATCCTTCTCAAGTTGGTGAGTAAGCCGCGTACTGGGATCCTCGCATTGAATTGGTTAGTCACATACTGGGAGCTGTGCATTAAAAGGAGAGATTGTCACTACAGAACAAGTCCAATTGGGTATTGGGGTAAGGGTTCAATTGTAGGTTGGTATAAGGTACTAGGATTCCTTTACTTGTAACCGCTTGTTGTGAGAATAGTGAATTCTTGGAAGTGGTGACCTTAAAATCACCCGATGGGACTTTTGCCGTATAGGTTTTTCCTATTTGCAAACAAATCATCATGTCAATTTACTTTTTGCTACATTTAGTTAATTGGTGATTTGTTTGTGCTACCTTTACTTGTAACTGCTTGTTGTGATAATAGTGAATTCTTGGGAGTGGTGACATTAAAATCACCCGATGGGACTTTTGCCGTGTAGATTTTCCCTATTTGCAAACAAATCATCATGTCAATTTACTTTTCGCTGCATTTAGTTAATTGGTGATTTGTTTGTGCTACCATGCGTGTTGCATGCTAATTGAATTAATTAATTAACTTGGTTAATTAATTTGTTAATTCATCACAAAGGGTCAATACATTCTTGGCCAATCAAGTGGTATCAGAGCAGGCACATTCTAATTAGGTTTTAATCTTTGCTGTGTGATCCATTAACCCTTGGTTTTCATAGATAGAGGACAATCTCTTATTATACCTCATTTATTTGATCACAGTAATTATGCATGCTGGAAAATACGCATGAGAACTTTCTTGCAATCATTAGATGAAAAAAGTGCGACAAGCTGTGGAGATAGGCTGGATCAAGCCAAAGGAAGCGCCGACCGATTGGGATGACACTAAGATCAAAGCGGCTAACTTCAACAGCAAGGCATTGAATGCTTTATTCAGTGTATTCACGAATGAGGAGTTCAAAAAGATATCCTCTATTGAAACTGCAAAGGAAGCATGGACCATTCTAGACAACCTATGAAGGAACCAAAGCTGTCAAGGATTCAAAGCTTTAAAGGCTTACCACGAGTTTTGAAGAGATTTAGATAGAAGAGGATGAGTCATTTAATGACTTCTATGCCAAGCTCAAGGACATAGTGAACTCAGCCTTTAATCTTGGGGAAACAATTCCCGGACCCAAGATTGTCAAAAAGGTTCTTAGATCTCTACCCAAGAGATTTCATGCCAAGATCACTGCAATTAAGGAATCGAAGGATATTGAAAAATTTCTTTGACAGAGTTGGTTGGCAACTTATAGACCTATGAGTTGGGTTTAACAAGGATAGGGAAATCTAGTAAGGGAAAGAGCATGGCATTGAAGGCTAAGAGCAATGACATAGATGAGTCTTCAAATGATGAAGATTCTAAGATGAAATCCTATATCACAAGGCAGTTCAAAAAGTTTATGAAGAATGCCAATGCTAAAGGATTTGATAAAGACCATAAGCAGTCTAGCTTGTCATAGTTTAAGAACCAGGACAAAGGAAAGAAGGATGCTAGGGATGGTGGACAGTACACTGTTCCCTCAAGACCAAAATGCTTTGGATGTCAAGGCTTTAGACATATGAAACAAGAGTGCCCTACATATTTCAAGACTGTTGGGAAGAGTAAGGCACTTGCTGCTACTTTGAGTGACACCAAGCCTGAAGATGACTCTAACAATGAGGATGATGGAATCCTAAATGCCTTCATTGCCATTGTAAATCCTAATGAAGGGATTGTTGAAGATATGGATGAGGAAGAAGACTTGGTAGAGTCTAAATTTGAGAAGATGGATGAACAAGATGACATCCACACAGCCTATGCAAAATTATACAAGGTCTCTAAAAAACATGAGAAGTTGTACAAGTTGGCCACCAAGAAGCTTAGTGAAGTGGAGGTTGAACGAGAAGAAATTTTCACAAAGTTTAATGAAGCCAATCAGACCATTGGAGCACTAAGATTTGAGAATAATTTCTTGGCTGAGAACACCAAGAAGCTTGAGGTAGAATTGTTCCAAGTCAGAGCTTAGTTGGAAAGTACTTCAAGTGCAAAGCTTGATGAGATGCTTAGTCTTTAGAAATCTGCTTCTGATCGAACCCAGTTTAGGGTATGATTTCTCTTCTCCTAGTATTGCTTCTGCTAGTACTACTATTTTTATTCCTCCTAGTAATAATGTTCAATCTGAACACAATGATGTGCAAAATGTGTTAGCTAGTAAGAACATAGATAAGGGTAAATCTATCTTAGGAGCACCCCCTCAGCAGGATAAGAAAGAGATCAAAAACCCTAAGGCTAAGAAGGGAAACACTCAAAAGCTTGAACAAAAGAAGCAGCATCTCTGTCCTCACTATGGAGCAGCTGGACGTACTTGGCCTAATTACTACAAGTGGTTAGCCACTTAACAGAGCAACAGTATAATCTCATCAGGAAACCAGAATCAATTTTCATCCTCCTTTGCTCCTCTTAGAGATCTTCTCAAAGGCCTCATGTTTCTTTCGAACTTGAATGGTTTCAATTCTTTCCCCTCACTGCCGAATCAAGGGTTTACTAAATGGAAAGTTCTTTCAAGGTGTGGAAGGAAAAAGGCTCCAAGTGATTTAGTCACTTTTTCTCTCTCACCCCATCTTGTTTTTGATTTTGCATTACTTATGTGTTTTGCTTTCTTGTTTTGGGTTAGTCTAGTTTTATGCTTTATTTTGTTTAACATGTTTTTGTTTGTTTATTTTTCAATTTTGTTTTATTTTGCTTTACATAAAAAAAATTTGAAAAAATCAGAAAAATACAAAAACAGTGTGTTTATGTACATTGGTAATTGTGTGCCTTCGATGGCTATTGAAACAAAGTTTTCTAAACTTTGTATCATTTGTAGCTTAGATGAGCATCTATATGCACAACTAAGCAACTGAGCTTTGTGGCTCGTGTTTGTGATGACTAAGATTAAGTAATCTCTTGTACTTAATACTCGTATCACTCTTTTTTACAAGAAGGACTAGAAAATCCTAAGAGAAAGGTATAAATAACTATCTCACAAATGTTGCCCACAAATCAAGAAATGACATTTGAATGATTCGGCATAGCAAAAGTGAAATGTCAAATGCTTAACATCATTGGGTATTTCTTTTCTATCTCTTATATGCACATGCATGGTTTGCTTAAAAGAAAAATAAAAAGCAAAAAGAATCAAAATGCTTTATATATAATTGCAAGCGTGTCTTCTAGGAGATGTGGGAGTTATAGGATGTACCTCAAAGGTGATAGTCCCCATCAAATAGTTATGATTGTATGTGAGTTAAAGTGATTTTCTCATATCTCAAATTGTCATAACATGTAGACACTTATGCAATCTTATGATGTTTTTCACACACAACACGCAATATTCTTTGCTACTTTTGATACATATGCAGGTACAATGTGATTTGACCACCACAAGGAATACATATGTTAATGTATGCTCAATGAACTGTCTTAACTTGTTTTTGAAATATAAAATTGGTTAGACTTGTTGTGTGTGTGTGTGTGTGTGTGTGCATATTTTGGATTATGTGCTTGAAATTTTTCTTGTTAAGAGATGATTTTAAGAGCTTAAAATGTTGTTTGGATCTTTGGTTGTGTAGCATGCTTGATTGCATTCATATCTGTGTTTTTCTCTTCATGGAAAATTGTTTTTAAGCAATCTCAACAACTGCTAGACACCTCTCGACAACTAGGCTATCTATCGAGCCCTTTCAGCTTCTTTTTATCGTATTCTCGATAGCTTCTCGACAACTACTTGATCCATCGAGAAACTTTCTGGATGCTCGATAGCTTTTCAATCCACCGAGCCCCTTTTGCTATGGACACTTCTCGACAGATCCTCCATAGCTCTTCGATAGCTAATTCATGCGTTTTAAAGCTCGACATCTCTCAACACCTCTCGATCCATCGAGCTTTATGGTTTTTTATATATAGGTTCAGTGCAAATTTCTCTCATTTCTCCCCGATCTATCTCGACAGAATAATGTCTCTCCCTCTCCCAAAACACTTCTCTTCACACTCTTCATCTTCCCCACTCATTCTTCGGTCTGATCCTTGCATTTTTACTCTAGTATGATCTTCTTTCTATCTTTTTATCATACATTTCATGCATTCTTACCTAATTTTTGGGGTTTTTTAAAATTGATGAGGTTTTTGTGAAATTTTTGGGATGGGTTTTGCGTAAATGAGTTTAAATCATCATGCATTGCATCACATCTGCATTATAACAATGTTTAAAGCATTTTAGATGCGTGTTTACTTTGTTGCAATGATATGTGCTGGTAGGTTTGGATTGGGCTGAGCCCATGATGCTTTTTAAGTTTGCATGTCACATGTTCATGCATTTTTCATGCATACATACCTTCATTTATCTTTATTTTGATATTAATCTGTGTTGGTGCTTTTCTACACGTTTCTTTCTCTCTCTCTCTCTCTCTCTCTCTCTCTCTCTCTCTCTCTCTCTCTCTCTCTCTCTCTCTCTCTCTCTCTCTCTCTCGGTTAGTTACTCTATGACACCTAAACGGAAATCCACTATGTCCCAGAACCCTCTTCGTTCTGGGGCATCCTCTTCTTCCCTCGCTGATTCTACTCCCTCTTTTATTCGGTTTCGTGATGATAAAGCCCAAAAGGACTTTTCGGAGAACTTTTCGAGATGCGGCATTCACTCGGAATGCCAAGTCATTCAATCGAATTTTTCCAATACTAACCTTCCCACTGTCATCTATAGTCGGGGTTGGGTGTCACTATGTGGCATCCCGGTCACTTGTCCCTCTATGATCATACAGGAGTTTTACTCCAACATGCACGGATTCGATACTTTAGTGCCTCAGTTTATCACTCGCATTCGAGGTATACGCATTGTAGTTACTCCAGATCTTATGTTTAAGGTACTACACATACCGAGGGTAGTGCATCCTGATTACCCCAGCTGTGATTGTCTGAGGACTATATCCAAAGACAAACTCTAGTCTCTTTTCTATGAGACACCTTCATCTTGGGGTGACCGTCAAAACACCCCTTGCTCGAGCTTTACAAAAGGTCCGAGATTCCTTAACGTGGTGATGACATTCATTCTTCATCCTCTGTCTCACTATAACTCTATCACAGAGTCTCGTGCTTGATTTTTGCTATCCCTCTTAGAGGACATTTCTATTGACTTCCCTTCTCACTTCATTCTATCCCTTATAAATGTCTATAGGAATACGGCGACCCGTGATAAGCTCATTCTTCCTTTGGCTATCACACGGATCCTTCGTCATTTTTCTGTCTCTTATCCAGAGTCTACACACTTTTCCATTATGTGTACCATAAACGCTGCTACCATTCGATGAAGCACAGCACAGCTTTGACCGAGACAGCCACAAACTAAGACGACAACCCCTCCAGCTTCTTCTGCTCCTTCCACCTCCGCTCCTTCGTCTTCTGTGGGGTGGAATGACTCTCGAGGCCATCATGGCACAGCTTGTGTGCATGGATGCTCACCTTGACAAACTCAGTGATGAGTTATGTCAGGTGAACACCCGTGTTGGTCGTATTGCAAGATGAGAGGCTGCCATGGGTGGTTTCATTGCTTATACCTCTCCATCTCCATCGGCTTTAGAGGATGAGAGTGATGATGGCTCTGGCAGTGATGATGCTGATGAGGACAATGGTGCTAGCTCGCCCAGTGATTATGAGATGTCTACTTGATTTACTTACCCTTTGTCACTCGTGACAAAAAGGGAGAGTAGTTTTAATATGAGAGTAGTCATATACATAGGAGGAGAGTTAGCATAGGAGATTTTTGTGATAGGGGGAGTGTTTACACTATGAGGGATGTAGTGAGGTTTTTATGTATTTTCTTTTCTTTCTTTTACATTTACCTCATGTATGGTCTTGTGACCATTTGACATACATTGTACATATATTTGGGTTTATATATGTTGATGTATGTTATTCACCTATCTTTACATGTGTTTCTTTTCTCTCTTTATGCACATGCTTCTTATATATTGTATGCAATCTTTTATTTTTGTTTCACACTAAAATGCCGTGATGAGTTTTATTTAAAGTGTTTCAAAAATACAAGTTGTCAAAATCTTCCTGCCATGAACTCTCTTCTTGCAAAAATTTTCAAGATTTTGTGTTAGGATAGATTTTATTGTATTCAACAAGTGAGTATGAGTTGAGTGATTTATGACTTCTCTTATATGTTCATTTGTTTGTTGTATTTTTTTCACAGATTGCCAAAGGTGCAGATTGTTAGGACATATGTGAATCAATGTTAGGAACATATGTCAATATAGAATTAGCTAATCCTTTGATAAAACACACTTTACTTGTAATTGGGCAAATCTAGGATGTGTTTAATGCTTCAAGGAACAAGGTTTCAAGTTCAAGTGTTAAAGCCATGCAAGTCTATCCAAGAAACAAGTGGAGAAGTGCTAGATTTTAAAACTCAACAACTAGTATCTATCAAGATTTAAAAAGTTGTTTCAGCCCAATGCTCGACAGCTTCTCGACAGATAGGGTATCTATCGAGGTTTATGAAAATCAGTTTTTCAGAGCTAATTTCACTCCAACCCATGAATAGATGTTTGGGATTTCTTTTCTTACAACCCTAAACATATATAAGGATTATTTTAAAAGCCGTCATAGCTGACGCAACTTACTGCCAAAGTTTTTCACGAGCATATTGTGAACCGGAGACATATGCCCTAGTTCATCTTTCTATTCAGGAAGTTGCTGTGTTTGTACATCATAGGGTTTTGTAACCAAGAAGTTTTGTGATCTTCATCGTGTGATGAACTGAAGAATTTTGCAGCCAACATCTTTCTCAAGTTGGTGAGTAAGTCGCGTACTGGGATATGTGCATCAAATTAGTTAGTCACGTACTGGGAGCTGTGCATTTGAAGGGGAGATTGTCACTACAGAACAATTCCAATTAGGTATTGGGGTAAGGGTTCAACTGTAGGTTGGTATAAGGTATTGGGATTCCGTTTCTTGTAACCGCTTATTGTGATAATAGTGAATTCTCGGGAGTGATGACCCTAAAATCACCCGGTGGGGTTTTTATCGTGTAAGTTTTTACCATTCATAAATAAATCACCGTGTCAACTTATTTTCCGCTACATTTTAACTTAGTTGATGATTTGTTTATGCTACCACACTTATTGCATGCAAATTGAATTAATTAATTAACTTGGCTAATTAATTGGTTAATTCATCACAAGGGATCAATACATTCTTGGCCTATCAATATGTAATGAATGATTTAATGCATGAAATGAAATTGTGATTTTTGGGTATTCAAAATGATCATTTCAGTCATCTTCCAAGATTAAATTATGGGTGCAAAATTGAGTGTCTACAACAGGAGTGTCACATGGCCAACACAGTGGCTTTGCCTAATAATGCAGTTGCAGGTACTCTACTAGATCTTAGTCATTCCATCTTTTTTGCTAAGATTTTCAACAGAAAAGCTTATTGCATAGACACATTGGTTTTAGACACCGGGGCAACTAATCACATTGTTTATTCACTAAACTTGTTAACATCTATTACTGTTATTTCTTATTCTATGGTTGAATTGCCTAATAGGGAAACGGCTATTGTTACACATATTGGTACTGTTAAGTTGTCTTCTCATATAACCCTTACAAATTTTCTTTGTGTACCTTCATTCATCTTTAACCTTCTATCAGTTAGTACCATCACTCAACCCCAACATTTTTGTCTTGTTTTCCTATCTACTTTTTGCTTTATACAGGACCTTACTTGCTGGAAAATGATTGGAGTAGGCCAAGTACTTAATGGTTTATACTTAGTGCAAAGATCAAATCTGTCTCTCAAGTGTCTAGTTCACTTGAGGAATTTCTATCCAAACAAAAATTTTCTACTTTTAATGCTTTCTCTTCAGTAAATTCACACAACAACATGTCTTCACTTTGGCATTCCAAATTATGCCACCCTTCTGATCTCAAACTTCAATCTTTGAGTCATGTTTTTCCTTTCTTTCAAAATTGTTGTACCAAAGATTGTAATGTTTGTCCTTAAGCCAAACAAAAATGATTACCATTTCCTTTTGATAATAAAATGTGTGATTGCTCTTTTGATTTGGTTCATATGGACGTGTGGGGCCCTTATTCTACTCCTACTTCAAATTGTTATATGTATTTTTTAAATATGGTTGATGATGCAGTCATAGCCACATGGATATTTCTTATGAAATCAAAATCTAAAGTTAGGTAGTTAATTATTTCTTTCTATTTTATGGTCCACACATAGTTTGGAATCAAAATCAAATCCATTAGGTCTAATAATGCTTTAGAATTCAAGTTGAATGATTTTTACTTCTCTACTAGAATCATTCACCAACAAAGTTGTGTTTACACTCCACAACAAAATTCCATTGTGGAGAAAAAATATCAACACATCCTCTCCACTACTAGAAATTTACAAATTCAATCCAATCTTCCTCTCTCAATCTAGGGAGATTGTGTCATTACTGCAATCTACATAATCAATAGATTACCATCACCTTTTCTCAATAATAAAACTCCATATGAGCTTCTTTTTCATAAAGTACCTTCTTACTTACAACTTAGAACATTTGGATGTCTTTGTCCTGCCTCCACTACTACTCCCAATAGAACAAAACTTTCACCTAGAGCTAGAAGATGTGTTTTCATTGGTTATCATTTCAATGTTTAGGGATACAAACTATTTGATCTTCACTATCTTTCAGTTCTTATATTTAAAGATGTTGTTTTTCATGAAACAATTTTTCCTTTCTCTAGTTCATCTTTTATTTCACATTACATCTCTCTTCTTCCTTTACCTTCTACTCCACTTATTCCATCTTCTTTTCTTGACATTTCTATTTCTCATTTTGCATACACATCTATCACACCTACTATCACTTCAGTTAGTATAGGTTCTGCTCCCTCATCATCTATTCTTGATGATTCCATCATTCAAATTCATCATGATCTTGATGATGATTTTCTTCCAGATGATCCTCCTCTTGATTATTCTCATGATCTTCATCTCAAGAGATCTACTAGAGTCTTTAAAACCTCTTCTCATCTCCAGGCTTATCATTGTAGCCAAGTGACCTTAGTTCCCACTTCCAATCTACACTAGTCAGACACTTCTTATCCCTTCTCTTCCTATCTATCCTATGATCATTTGTCTCATTCCTATTGTTGGGTTATAAATTGACCTCATTTAATTAATTCAATTAACCAAGTTGATTAATTATGTCAAACATACAAAATCGTGGAGGCACAAACAAATCACCAAATAATCTAAAGTGCAATGGAAAGTAAATTTATATAGTGATGAGAATCAACAAGCACCATTAAAAGATCTATTGCACGTTCCAGTTGGGTCTCTTACTAGAGTAAGATCCAAGAAGATCAAAGAAGTACTTAATGGGCTGATTCAATATATTTGGGTTGATTCTAATATAGGACATTCCAAGCTTGGCCCAAAGGAAGATGAAGGCATAATAAATTTAATCCAAGTTATTGATAGGGCTAATCTGGCTTAATTCGGCATGATTTATGGTGAGGATTAATGGCTGGCTAAACTAGCTTAATTGGGTGTAAGTTATGGCATGGATTAATGGCTTATTGACTTTGCAACTCTATACCAATTAATAGCTATTTTTCCTATTTTGGAGATGCTAATTTCAGACCAAATCCACCTTAATTTTAGGCTTCTATTATTTAGTATGTTTTAGCTATTTTCCTATTTTGGAGCTGCTAATTTCAAGCCAAATCAACCTTAATTTAGGCTTCTATTATTTAGTACTATTTTTATATATTTTCCTATTTTCAATCATGTCTTATAAATAGCATGCACTCATTGTAATAGAGGATTATTGAATAAAAATCAGGAAAAAAAAAACGTGAGGTTTTGCTTCTTCTTTTGGTTCTTCAAGAACTGTGAACTTATCAGGGATTCTTCCTTGTAGCGTTCAAATTATATACCTTCGGTTTGTGATTCAGTTTCAATCATTGGGTCGAGATCTATTACTTATACCTTTGATTCACATTTCATTTATAAACATTGTGTCGGGGTTTCTATCAAAATCTGAATTTTAGCTTTCTTGGGCAAGTATTCCAATATTATTTGTTGGGTCTCAAAGCGTGTCGATTGAAGTTCGCATCATTTGGTATCAGAGCACTGGTTCTAAAGTCAGGTTTACTATCCGTTTATCTTTTGTTTCCTGCCATCATCCTATCTTGCTCCTTTTGTGTTCATTATTCCTTAATCTTGTTTTGTGACGTTCACCAAGTTCCAAAAAAAAGAAAAAAAGTGAAAAAAAAGAGATGTCAGAAAAGAAAAGAAAACAAAAAAATATTGTTTGTAGTTTTAGTTCCCTCAAACTAAAATATTTTTTTCTTTTGTCCACTTCCTTTGATTTATTGTTTCTGTAATATTTTCTTGCCATCGGTATTGGTTTAAATACTACAAGTTGAATTTCTTGATCGAGTTTATTAGTTTAATGAAGAACTAGAAAGGGGAAGCTACGAGTGGAAAAAAGCAAGAGAGTGTGAGACTAATATCTAGAAAAAGTCAATTTAAGAGTGAAACATGAGTATGAGTGACATAATTTGAGTGCAAATGCTTGAGGGAGTGTTGTGAGGAATTATTTCTAACATTTCTCTATAGTTTCAAAAGTATGTCTTCCAGGGGTGAAACATCAAACAAAGAAGGAGGGGAGGAGTTGTCCTTCATGTTGTAGGCTATGCAACAACAATTTGAACGCATGAACATGGCATTTCATGAGATTCGGGATCAAATGGATAGGCAAGACATTGTTATTGCTACTTTGCATAAGGAACGTCCCCAAAGAGTCCCTAATGCTAGAAGGCAAGAAAGGCATGCACGTGGATGATTCTTATGACAACCACGAGGATGAGTTCGAAGATGAAGAGGATCAAGCTTCATTGAACAATGAGAGTGGTTGGTGCCAAGGGAAGAAAGGCATCGTAGAGGTTTCCGAAGAGATCCAAGATGGGATTGACAAAAACCTAGGAAACATCAAAATAAAGATACCATTGTTCCAGGGGGAAAAATGATCCTGAAGCATACTAGGAATAGGAGAAGAAGGTGGAGTTAATCTTTAAGTGCCACAACTACTCCAAGGAAAAAAATGTAAAACTAGTTGTCATTAAGTTTACTGACTATACTATTATATGGTGGGATCAACTTGTGATGAACAGAAGGAGAAACCATGAGAGGTATATTAAGATGTGGGAGGAAATAAAGGCCAACATGAGGATGCGATTTTTCCCTAGTCACTACTATAGGGACTTGTATAAGAAATTACAGAGTCTTACTCAAGGCTATAGGAGTGTGGATGACTACCACAAGGAGATGGAGATCGCCATGATTCGAGCTAATGTAGAGGAGGATAGAAAAGCTACCATGGTGAGG